>NC_143588.1:43031258-43288758 GCF_048544385.1 Mastigoproctus giganteus
CTGTACAGATAGTCATCAGCAAGAATATTTGCTGATGCTATCGAGGCAGTGTTAGGTGGGTCGGAAAACTGCTAGCTTGGGGGGAGACAAAGACCAATAGATTGACAGTAGCCACTGGCAGAGGTGAAAGAGATTCTTGCACTGCTTCTATTAGAATGAGCAGAAGCCTGAAAAACAAGATGCATGATATTTCAGAGACTGCTGGGAGCCATTGCGGTACAAGTAAACACATGGGTTGTGTTAGGGTAGCTAAGAATAGAAACAGGTGCAGGTATACTTGCGTGTACACCAATGCTAGGAGTTGAGTAAATGAATTTGAGGTATTGCTCAAAACATCAAAGGCAGATATTGTTGGGATATCAGAGACATGGTGTCACACAGATATAAGGGATGCAGAACTGGAATTTGGGGAGTACAATGTCTACAGAAAGGATAGACAGGATAGGAAGGGGGGAGGGGTTATGCTATTAGTTAAGAAACACATAAAAACCAAGGAAGTGAAGCCAGTCGACATCGCTGGACAGTGCAGTGTTGAGTCACTTTGGTGTGACATAAGCATTGGGAGATCAAAATTGAGAGTAGGAGTGTGCTATAGGCCTAATGACTCTGATGAGTATAATAAGAAACTGTACAGGGAAATAGAGTGGGCCAGTAAATCAGAGAGTCTTATAATGGGAGATTTTAATTTCCCAGATATTGACTGGAATTTGGGGGCTGGTCACTCACACACTAGCAGGGCTTTTGTGGATTTATTGGATGATTGTTTTCTACATCAGCATGTTCGGGAGGCAACTAGAGGGAGTAATACTCTTGATTTGATTATCAGCAGTGATTCTTCATGCATTAAGAATCTGCAGATAAATGAACCACTAGGTGGCAGTGATCACAGTGTGCTGAAGTGGGATTTACTCAAAGAGGTAACTACCATTAGGGGTAGAGGGAAGGGTTATTGCTTCCGTAAAGGCGACTACGATGGACTGAGACAGTATTTAAATTCTATACAGTGGGACAAACTGATGATGATACCAACAGCAAATTCAAAATGGGAAGCATTCAAAGAACTTATCTTGGAAGCTACTAGGCTTTACATACCAACTAAGAAATATTGTTCAAGGTTTAGGCCAAAATGGATGTCAGATGAACTAATGAGGCATATGGCAGAGAAGAAAAATGCATGGGATACTTACAAATTAACACATGACACAGAAGCCTATGATAGATACAAGTTGATATGCAACCAAGTTACAAAGGAGGTTAGGCAGGCGAAGGCAGATTATGAGAAATCCTTGGCAAGGGATGCAAAGAAAAACAGCAAGGAGTTCTTTACTTATGTAAACTCTAGAAGGAAGGGGATGAATCAGATTGATCCACTTGATATTGATGGGTCAACTGTTGATGATCCTGCTCAGGTAGCTAACAAACTAAATGAATATTTTGCATCGACATTCACACATGAAGAGTTATTCAGCGAGGGGAATGCCAGAGGTGTATTCAACTCTAGCAGTAAGCTACAGAATCTTGAAATAACTGGGAGTAAAGTGGAGGAGAAACTGTTGAAGATAAACACAAGAAAGGCACCCGGGGTGGATGGGATCTATCCAGTTATATTAAAAGAGGCAGCAAAGGAAGTAAGCAAACCCTTAGCCATAATTATGAGAGCTTCCTTGGACTCAGGGGAGGTACCCATAGACTGGAAATGTGCAAATGTGACCCCAATTCACAAAGGAGGATCAAAGGCTGACACAAGTAATTATAGACCTGTTAGTTTAACTTCTGTTCCAGGAAACTTAATGGAGGCACTGGTTAAAGAAGCACTGCAGGATCATTTAGACAAGACTTCAGTTATAGCTCGGACACAGCATGGTTTTGTTAAGGGGAAGTCTTACCTGACCAATTTGATTGGATACTATGATGCAGTCACAAAAGAACTGGATGCAGGGAATAGCTTTGATATTATATACTTGGATCTTAGAAAGGCTTTTGATACTGTTGCACATGGAAGACTGCTACACAAATTGGAGCAGTGTGACATTGGAGGCAAATTGCTGCTATGGATAAAGGGGTGGTTGAGGGGGAGAAGACAGAGAGTGGTAATCAATGGACACTGCTCATCGTGGACTAATGTTATTAGTGGAGTCCCTCAGGGCTCAGTGTTGGGTCCATTATTGTTTTCTGTATTTATAAATGATATTGATGATGGTATATCAAGCTTAATGTCCAAGTTTGCAGACGATACAAAGGTTGGCAGGGTTGTCAAGGACACTACTGACACTATGCTGCTGCAACAGGATCTGGAAAGGTTGAGCAGATGGGCCGAGATGTGGCAAATGAAGTTTAACATTGACAAATGTAAAGTACTACACATGGGAAACAGCAACCCCAGAGCAACGTATCAACTCTGTGGTACTACACTGACAGTGGTAGAGAATGAAAGGGACTTCGGGGTGGTTGTGCAGGCAGATATGAAGTTCTCTGAGCAGTGCAGACGGGCTGCAAGAGTAGCTCATGGAGTATTGTCAATGATATACAGGAATTTTTCTAGCAGGGATAAGGAGGTGATTATTCCCTTGTATAAGGCAATGGTCAGGCCACACCTAGAGTACTGTATACAGGTCTGGAGGCCTCATTTCAAGAAGGATGTAGAGCTGCTGGAACGAGTACAGAGAAGGGCAACAAGATTAGTGAATGGAACAAAGGGGTGCTCTTACGAAGGAAGGCTTAAGTTTTGCAAATTACAGTGTCTGGAGACTAGGCACCAGTGAGGTGATCTGATAGAGGTGTATAAAGTCTTGAATGGTTTGAGCATGCTCAACGTTGATGGGATTCTTCCTCTAGCTCAGAATAATCACCTGAGAGGGCATAAATTCAAATTGAGGAAAGACGGATGTAGGATAGACGTGCGGAAATTTGCCTTTAGCCAGCGGGTGGTTGGTTGGTGGAACAGACTTCCATCCCTTGTAGTGGAGGTTGATAGCCTAAATAAGTTTAAGGCTCAGCTGGACAGGTATTTTGAACGAACAGAGGGGTGAAGTGGAAGTGGGTTTTTTTTTTTGGCTGATGCTGCATAAGCTTGCTTTCTTGCATCAAATGCCTCTACTAATGCTAATGCTAACAGTATTAGATATAATTTTGCTTATGTGGTTCAGAAAGAAAAGTCTGTAGTTGCTTACAGTTATCATTCCAACAAACAGATCAATATTTGACTGGACTTGATCACTGTTGATCAGCATGCTAAGTTGAACAAAATCTAAACTAGAAAAAGAAGTAATACCTCCATCTACTACTCCTACAACACAGTATCACTATGACTAAAACATAATGATGCAAAACAACCAAACTGGCGCATCCGTAGCCAGGTGGGAAGGAGCAGCAGTGCGTAGCATACGCTTCTTGATTAGACGGGGGTTCGAACCCGTCACCACCAAATACGGAGGATGCGGAAAGGTCAGGGAATGACCATCGCATATCCCGGAGTAATATGGCTTTAGTTGCTAATGCTCCTAAAATCCAAATAACAAACAAACAACCAAACTTTAATAAATATAGATGTAGAAGGTAATCTAATCAGGATGACTTAGTACCATTCCTCTTCATAGAAGAGAAAAAAGATACAAGAAACCATCATTTTTCTAGGAAGAATGAACAAAAGACTAAATGATAAAAAAACATCAAGTTGAGGAGGGCTTCAGTAGGATGATATGCTTAAACGTCTTCAGTAGAACTGCAAAAGTTATTTCAGTGATTATGATGAAGATGTTAGAGACCCTCTTGTACGATATGGTCCTGTTACATTTTGTCTAGAGGAAATTAAGGTAATGCTTTATAAGTCATGCTTCAATCAGGCAATACACAATGTACAGGCAAGACATTTCCACATTGGGTGTACTATCCGATCGAGATTGGATTCTTTGAAAAATATTAAATCATCTTTAAATTTATAACATCTCTATTATAAATTTATTTGTGTTAACTGTGGGTTTGGGTTAACCTGTCTATTGTTGGTATTATAAATGAGTATTATATCAGGGGCTCACATCTGGTGAGTATGGGCTTGGCACACCCAGGGTCCTGAGCTGGATATCATCATTCTTCTCTTTCTTGGTGATTTCTCTCTCTCTCTCTCTCTCTCTCTCTCTCTCTCTCCCCCCCCCCTCAGGGTAACTTGGGAATTTTTTTTTTGGTTGGTGCAGCATAAGCCTCAGGCTTCCTTGCACCATATGGCCAATAATAATAATAATAATCACATGTACACTGAGTGGACAGAAATCATGGTATATCTACCTAGTAATGGGTAGGTCCACCTCTTTCCCGGATAAGGGCAGTCAAATGGTGATGCATTGATTCCACTAAGTCTTGAAAGCATTCCACAGGTATTTCCATCCATGCTTGCTGCACTGCTGTCCATAAGCTCTAACAGACCTTTCCACAGCATCCCAAAGATGCTCCACAGGATTCATGTCCAGTGAACAGGGAGGCCATTCCACTGTGATAAAATCTGCGGAATGTTCTTCAAACCATGTTTTAGTCGCTATGGCTCTGTGGGAGGTGCATTGTCCTGCTGGAAGAGTTCATTGCCCTCTGATGACCACGAAGGGGTGCATATGGTCAGCAACACCATCTGCATCCCTTCTACGTAACCTGGACCATTCAGAGATGCATCTAGACATACCAGAGGTCCCAATATGTGCCAGTTGAACACACCCCAGACCATTACTGACTGTCCACCTGCCTGAACAGTTCCTTGTTGCCATGACAGATGCATAGCTTCATGCAGTTTCCACCAGATATGCACCCTGCTGTCCACCCAAAATAACTGGAAACGGGACTCATTGGACCAAGAGACCCACTCCAATCATCCAAGGACCAGTGCTGATGTTCTTTTGTCCAGTTGAGGTGTAGAGTCCTGTGTTGTGGTGTTAGCAATGGGACTTTGGTGGGTCGGCGGCTCCCATCCCATAACCTGTTGTGGCTAATAATCGCATGATGGTCTTGGTCGAGATGTTTCTGGCACCTCCCTTGTTGAAGTCGGCAGTGATTTGTGCCACTCACTCTCCGGTTGGCTGAAACAATGTGAGACAGATGTCGACGGCCACGTTAATTCACCACCTTTCTTTGCCCACAGCACTTGCTGTCCACGATGAGATGTTATTCCAGAAAGGGCATATTCCCAATATACTCTTCATACTTTCAAATGGGGATAGTGCAATTTCTGTACCACCTCCGTGATAGTGACCCATGCATCGGGCCCCCACTATCATCGCCCTTTCAAAGTCGGTTAACTCATGATGTTTATCCATACTGACATCGAATTACCGTCTACATGAATGCAGTGTACCTAGAAACCTGCCAAGCAGTAGGTTTGTCCACTAGTGAGAAGGGTAACAGCGTCGTGTTACCCAGGAATCAGGTATCCCATGAATTCTGTCCTTTTAGTGTATTTAGGGGATATAAAAATCATAGAAAATAAATAAATATAATGGGGGTACAACATTTTTAAATAACACTGTAGGGGATACATCAACATAAGGTTGAATTGTAAAGTTATGTCAACAAAAAATGTTGAATACTCTTATAGCACATGCTAATCTGACACACTTATCTCCTTACATCATCCGATCTATCACAATGCCAAAATTGCTTCACTGAGCTGACTGTTTGGCATGTTATTTTGGATTGCATACTTTACAGGGTGTGACAGATAATGCTAACCTCATTATCAAAAACCACTGCCTCCTTTACCAGCAGATTCTGACTAATCAGAATTAACCTAACTTTTCTCTTATTTAAAATAGATACAGTTTTACAATAAAATAGAAATAGGGCACAAGTCAATCAACAGTTAACTAGTAACATCTGTACCCATTCATTGAAGAGGCCTCTGGAGTCATGAACTCTGTAATTTATCTGTAATGCTACTAAACACCACTAACTCAAATCTATAAAATGCCTTTGTTATAATAATGTAAAGTAAAATAAAATATACATGTACTGATTGTATAAACTGAATATTAAAATAAAATAAATGTTGTATAACAAGAATAAAATATATAAAATTAAGTGCTAAAAGATGTTTAAAATCACTGGAACCACTAACACAGGAGCTTTCGGCAGCAGCAGCCGCCTTCATCAGCAATAATGGTTACAGGTTAGTCGAAATTCTATATATGTACACACATATATCTTAGCAGGTCTGCAACAAGAACTATGGCATCTGCGCACAGTCCACTTCTCGTGAATTGGACCCGGAAATTGGATGGGCCACTCTAAACCTTTCGTCTCTCCGTTGGATAAGGGCTTCAAAGCGTGGATGAATGACAGCCCTTATCCCTATTAAAACTGTAGCGCTCAGACGAACATATTTTAAACTCTCCAGCCATTTCTGGTTCCAAAAGCCATGTGCTCTATCCACGATCACGGCTTCTTTAGCTGTAATGACATGCCCAGTTTCCCAGGCACGTTCAGTTACAGCTGAACCTCCGTAATTTGCAGTCTTGAGGGCTCTGTTGTGTTCCCCCAGGCGATCCCGCAGTCTGCATTTCGTTTCATCCACACACACAGTATAGAATAAATTTAGATTGGTGCCTTTTTAATAAGCAGAGGCTAAATAATGTGAAATATCATGATAAAGATACCATAAACTATCCATGAAGAAATGATACCAAAATAGAGAACAGATAAACAAAACAATCAAAAATAAAGAATAGATGACGATTGTTGTTGTCTAATGTTGCCCCTTATGTGTGCCATGCTTTCTTTCTTTCAGTTTTAATTTGTGTGTGTGATAAGTTAGTGTATTTATTTATTTTTTTCTAGATCCATTAGTTACTGAACTAGTCATGAATACAGCCAGAGGTGGTCTGATCTGTTTTAAAATTTCTTAATTTTTAAGGCAAAAGAACAAAACAAATCCATGAGGAGATGAAAGCTGTGTATGGAAAGGATGTATAACCAGAGTGTGTATATGGAAAGTATGTATAACTGAGAGTGTGTAGCTGAGATGGTTCTTCCTGCCCAAGGGCAGGAAGAACCATCTCAGCTACACACTCTCCATTGGTGCTAAAGTGGAACAGCAAGTTCTTGAAGACAAATGTGCAACTATAAATTTTCTAGCAAATGAAAGGAACATTGGGTCTGTTTTCTCTGTAAAGCATGAATTCCTGCACATGTCTAAGGTGACAGCATGATGGGTTCAGAGATTGTTGACACCTCCTCAAAAGTACCAAAGAAAAGTGTTCTGAAGAATTGTTGGAGCTTTATAGATAAAATGTTGATGATTTTTTTAACCTAATTGTTGTGATGGATGAATGCTACTTATATCACTATCACCCCGAAACAAAAAAGATGAGCAAACAATGGAAACATTCATCTTCAGCAACCCTCAAAAAAAAGCAGTCTGCCAACAAGGTCATGTTTTCAGTCTTGTGAGACTCTAAAGACATCATCCACAGATTATCTCTGAACAGGCAAGAGCATCAGTGGGGAGCTACAGAAGCCTCCTGGGATTGTTGTAGAGATGTGGAAAAGCTATCAAAAGATGTCTGCCTCCTAGGACAGTGAGCCTGTTCATAAGGCTGCTCTTGCAGTGTATTTTGCACTCGGGTATGGTTTCTAAAATTTGCATTCTCTCTCTCTCTCTTTCTCTCTCAGGCCAATGAGGAGATAATTTATGAAGTGGAAACCTGGTTTTCTGTTCAAAGTAAGTTGTATTCAAGAGCCCTGAAAAAGCTTTATCACAGATGAAAAAATGTCTAGCTTTGGAAGGTAACTACATAGCGAAGGATGAAATTGCAATAGGAATTTTTCTATCAGGGATAAAGGAGGTGATTATCCCTTTGTATAAGGCAGTGGTCAGGCCACACCTTGAGTACTGTATACAGGTCTGGAGGCTTCATTTTACGAAGGATGTAGAGCTGCTGAAATGAGTACAAAGAAGGGCAACAAGATTAGTGAATGGAACAAAGGGTTGCTCTTACAAAGAAAGGCTTAAGTTTTGTAAATTACAGTGTCTGGAGACTAGGCACCTGCTAGGTGATCTGATTGAGGTGTATAAGGCCTTGAATGGTTTGAGCATGCTCAATGCTATTGGGATTCTTCCTCTTGCCCAGATTAATTGCCCGAGAGGACATAAATTCAAATTGCATTAGCATTAGTAGAGGCATATGATTCAAGAAAGCAAGCTTATGCAGCATCAGCCAAAAAAAAAAAAAAAAAAAAACCACTCGCATTTCACCCCTACGTTTGTTCGAAATACCTGTCCAGTTGAGCCTTAAATTTATTTAGGCTATCAACTTCCACAACAAGGGATGGAAGTCTGTTCCACCAACCAATTACCTGCTGGCTAAAGGCAAATTTCCACACATCTATCCTACATCTGTCTTTCCTCAATTTGAATTTATGCCCTCTCAGGTGATTATTCTGAGCAAGAGGAAGATCCCATCAGCATTGAGCATGCTCAAACCATTCAAGGCTTTATACACCTCTCTCAGATCACTTCGCCGTGCCTAGTCTCCAGACACTGTAATTTGCAAAATTTAAGCCTTTCTTCTTAAGAGCAACCCTTTGTTCCATTCACTAATCTTGTTGCCCTTCTCTGTACTCGTTTCAGCAGCTCTACATGAGGAAGGACAGTTGTAGAATAGATATGCAGAAATTTCCCTTTAGCCAGTGGGTTGTAGATTTCTGGAACAAACTTCCATCTGTTATTGTAGAAGTTGATAGCTTAAATTAATTCAAGGCAGAACTAGACAAACATTTGGAGTGAATGGATGGGTGAAATTGGAAGGGTGTTTTTTTTTTTTTTTTTTTTTTGGCTGATACTGTATAAGCTTGCATTAGTAGAGGCATATGATGCTTTCTTGTATCATATGCCTCTACTAATGCTAATTTTTCAAATCCCTAACCCAAATATTTCTTGGTGACGGTAAATGCTTATTGACCACCCCTCGTATATGCTAATATCCATTGTTTTCAAAGGTTCATCTGTTGTTAATTTTTCATATAATTGGTATAATATTTAAGCATACACATTGAATGAATAACTTCTATTTTGAAGTCATTATTATATGGGGGTGTAATTTATAAGCCACTAGCTAAAAATTGTAAATTATGATCATTGATATATGTTAATCAGCTAATAACTGAGTAGAATTTCACTATAGCCTTACAGAAATGTGTTTGGCAGCTAATTTCTCTCACTGTGCATTTACTGTTTTGTCATCTCATTTTGATGCATGATTTCATTGTTTGCAGTTTTAATTGTAATTTCTGGTTATATCAGTTGGTGTTATGAATTGGGCACTTTTATTTTTGTCTCTCTTTTAGTAATTCACGAGTAATGCTTTTTCTGAAAGTTCCTTACATAATGTTAAGAATGTATATCTGGTTAGCTTCAGTTACCATATATTATGAAAATATCTGCAGTGTGTGTGCTATAACTTATGTTCCTTTCACAATTTTTTTTTTTTTTTTTTAAAGGTTTGTTAAAAAGATGTTTCTGAATTACTTCAGGCTTCAATTCTCATACCTACATCCTGCGTTTAAGGTAATTATTTGCTAATTTTGATTTATTTTGTTAATTGCTTAAAAAAAATTATGCTGCTGATATGCTTTTGCTAGGTGTGGCATAACATTAAAATGTTATGCCATAAATTACCATTTTAAAGGTACGAAATTAATGTTGCTCCTTTATTATATACTCAAAGATATGTACTAAAAACAAACTTCAGTCTGGTTAACTCTACTACCCTTAAGTTTCAAAATGTGATATTTCTTTTTACACTGAACATCAATCTGATTGTGTGGATTTAGGCAATAATTATCACTTAATGGTATTTAACAGTTATTATCCATGTGTGTCTGTAAGTAACACAAAAAGTACATGGAAAATATTATCTGAAATACCTGTACTTCATTTATCGCAAAATTCTCTTTCATCTCGGTTAAAAATGTGATTGTGAAAAAAAATTGTTTCTAGTTTTTCCTATGGTGTTGCAAATGAGAAAATGACTTGCTATTAATACAGTATATTTTTGCATAATAAAAATCATTATTTTTATTATGGCACTTGTTATGAAACAAGAATCTGTATTTTTATTTTGTAATAATTGGTTGATTTTAGTATTAATACTAAAATGGCAGAATGATGCAAGGAAGTAAATCTTATATAGCATCTGCAGTAAAAAAAATAAATAAAATATAAAACTTGAGACATGTTTTATCTACCTCTTTTACATACTTCTAATCTTTATTTGCACAACTCTCTTTGCACAACTAGCTTTGTTGTCTTTTCCTTTATCTTTTCAAGCAGATCTATATCGTTTTCTGAAATATGACCTGACCATTGATTGTACAGTGGCATAATTATTCTGTTCTCTGGCCAAACTTCTATATATCACTGATAATACCCTTATGTGTTGTCCTTGCATTTTTGCTATATAATCTAGAACTTCCTATCAGATTATATTACAGCCCAAAGGCTCTTGTCATCTACAGTGTTGAGTGTGCACCCCTCGGAATTGTTTATTTAACTAGGATTACTGTGACCTAGATGCAGAACCATATATTCATATCAAAGCTTAATTGCTATATTTTAGACTAGTCATGTAATTTTTATCAGTTTTGTCGCAGCAGCATTCTTAGTTTTCATTGTTAAGACCCTCTTCTTACTTAATATCACAGCAAAAATTTTAGCATGAAACTTGCAAAATCATTATTAATCTTTAATAAAAATTTAAAACAAAGGCCCTAGCAGAAACCCCACGTGTAACACTGGTCATTAAAAGGACTGCCTGTTTGTAACTACTCTTTGCCCCTTATGCCAGTGTTGTCCTAATCCCACTTCTATATTTCTTCAATTTATACACAAGACATTCAGGTGGGAGGCTTTCCAAAGACTACCTAAATTGTAAATTATGACAGTTATTCTCTGTGTACAGTTCCTTTTTAACTTCCTTACAATATCTTGACAGATTTGTCAGACAAGATCTTTCCCTGAAAAAATCATGTGCCTCCCTAATAATATTATTTTTTGAGACTTGTGACAGAGAACAAAAAATGCATGGGTTGCATATAAATTAACAGGTAATACAGAAGCTATGGTAGATATAAACTAGTTTTCAATCAAGTGGGATTTACTCAGAGATAACTGTCGTCAGGGGTAAAGGGAAGGGTTTTGCTTAGTTGTTGGTGACTCTATTGTCAGGGAAACGGGGAACATGCTTTGTAAAAAGGATAGGTGGAATAGGACCAGGGTATGTCTGCCAGGGGCAAAGGTTGATGACGTTGTAGAGCGGATATCATCTTTTAAGGGCACAAAAGGTGATATAGTTGTACACGTTGGCACTAATGATATTAAGAGTAGGAGACCGGTGGAATTACTTAGCAAGTACAGGTCACTGTTGGAAAAAAGCCGTGAATTAGGGTTGAATTTGAAAGTGTCTGCAATTCTGCCCAGACACGATAGGAGGGAGTATATGATGAGAGCCTTGTCGATCAATTCGGCCCTGGAGGGATTGTGCAAGGCTCAAGGGGTAGAATTTTTTTTCAGCCTGGACTGTACTTGTTAACAGGAGAGATTGCTTCTACAGGGATGGGATACACTTAAATAGAAAGGGTGCAAGAATTTTTGCTGATGCTGTCGAGGCAGTGTTAGGTAGGTTGGAAAACTGCTAGCTGGGGGGGATACAAGGACTAATAGATTAACAGTAGCCACTGGCAGAGGTGGAAGTGATTCTTGCACTGCTTCTATTGAAATGAGCAGAAGCCTGAAAAACAAGATGCAGGATATTTCAGAGACTGCTGGGAGTCAAACACATGGGTTGTGTTAGGGTAGCTAAGAATAGAAACAGGTGCATGTATACCTGCGTGTACACCAATGCTAGAAGTTTGGTAAATAAATTTGATGAATTTGAGGTATTGCTCAAAACATCAAAGGCAGATATTGTTGGGATATCAGACATGTGGTGTCACACTTCTATTGAAATGAGCAGAAGCCTGAAAAACAAGATGCAGGATATTTCAGAGACTGCTGGGAGTCAAACACATGGGTTGTGTTAGGGTAGCTAAGAATAGAAACAGGTGCATGTATACCTGCGTGTACACCAATGCTAGGAGTTTGGTAAATAAATTTGATGAATTTGAGGTATTGCTCAAAACATCAAAGGCAGATATTGTTGGGATATCAGAGACGTGGTGTCACACAGATATAAGTAATGCGGAACTGGAATTTGGGGAATACAATGTGTATAGAAAGGATAGACAGGACAGGAGGGGAGGAGGGGTTATGCTATTAGTTAAGAAACACATAAAGTCCAAGGAAGTGAAGCCAGTCGACATCGATGGACAGGGCAGTGTCGAGTCAGTTTGGTGTGACATAAGCATAGGGAAATCAAAATTGAGAGTAGGAGTGTGCTATAGGCCTAATGACTCTGATGAGTATAATAAGATATTGTACAGGGAAATAGTGGGCCAGTAAATCAGAGAGTCTTATAATGGGGGATTTTAATTTCCCAGATATTGACTGGAATTTGTGGGTTGGTCACTCGCACACTAGCAAGGCTTTTGTGGATTTATTGGATGATTGTTTTCTACATCAGCATGTTCGTGAGGCAACAAGAGGGAGCAATACTCTTGATCTGATTATCAGTAGTGATTCTTCATGCATTAAGAATCTGCAGATAAATGAACCACTAGGTGGCAGTGATCACAGTGTGTTGAAGTGGGATTTACTCAAGGAGGTAACTACCATCAGAGGTAAAGGGAAGGGTTTTTGTTTTCGTAAAGGCGACTATGATGGTCTGAGACAGTATTTAAATTCTATACAGTGGGACCAACTGATGATGTTACCAACAGCAAACTCAAAATGGGAAGCATTCAAGGAACTAATCTTGGAGGATACCAGGCTTTACATACCAACTAAGAAATATTGTTCAAGGTTTAGGCCTAAATGGTTGTCAGATGAACTAATGAGACATGTGGCAGAGAAGAAAAATGCATGGGATACATACAAATTAATGGGTGACATGGAAGCCTATGATAGATATAAGTTGGTCTGTAACCAAGTCACAAAGGAGATTAGGCAGGCAAAGGATGCAAAGAAAAACAGAAAAGAGTTCTTTTTAAATATTTAAACTCAAGAAGGAAAGGGATGAATCAGATTGGTCCACTGGATATTGATGGTTCAACAGTTGAGGATCCTGCTCAGGTGGCTAACAATCTAAACGAGTATTTTGCATCTACATTCACGCATGAGGAGTTATTCAGGAAGGAGAATGATGTAGGTAAAGTAAACATTGGCAGTGAGCTGGATGATTTTGTAATAACTGAGAGGAAAGTGGAGGAGAGATTGTTGAGGATAAACATAAAAAAGGCACCTGGGGTGGATGGGATCTATCCAGTTATATTAAAGGAGGCAGCAAAGGAAGTAAGCAAACCCCTAGCCATAATTATGAGAGCTTCTTTGGACTCAGGGGAGGTACCCATAGACTGGAGATGTGCAAATGTAACCCCAATTCACAAAGGAGGATCAAAGGCTGACACAAGTAATTATAGACCTGTTAGTTTAACTTCTGTTCCAGGTAAATTAATGGAGGCACTGGTTAAAGAAGCACTGCAGGATCATCTAGACAAGAATTCAGTTATAGCTCAGACGCAGCATGGTTTTGTTAAGGGCAGGTCTTGCTTGACCAATTTGATTGGATACTATGACGTAGTCACAAAAGAACTGGATGCAGGGAATAACTTTGATATTATATATTTGGATCTTAGAAAGGCTTTTGATACTGTTGCACATAGAAGACTGCTGCACAAGTTGGAGCAGTGTGGCATTGGAGGTAAATTGCTGCTATGGATAAGGGGATGGTTGAGTGGCAGAAGACAGAGTGGTAATCAATGGACACTGCTCAATGTGGACTAGCATTAGCATTAGTAGAGGCATTTGATACGAGAAAGCAAGCTTATGCAGCATCAGCCAAAAAAAAAAAAAAAAAAAAAAAAACCCACTTCCACTTCACCCCTCTGTTCGTTCAAAATACCTGTCCAGCTGAGCCTTAAACTTATTTAGGCTATCAACCTCCACCACAAGGGATGGCAGTCTGTTCCACCAACCAACCACCCGCTGGCTAAAGGCAAATTTCCGCACGTCTATCCTACATCTGTCTTTCCTCAATTTGAATTTATGCCCTCTCAGGTGATTTTTCTGAGCTAGAGGAAGAATCCCATCAGCATTGAGCATGCTTAAACCATTCAAGGCTTTATACACCTCTATCAGATCACCTCGCTGGTGCCTAGTCTCCAGGGCGCCTCCGTAGCCAGGTGGGCAGGAGCAGCAGTGCGTAGCATACGCTTCTTGATTAGACCGGGGTTCGAGCCCGTGCCCACCAAATACGGAGGATGCGGAAAGGTCAGGAAATGACCACCGCATATCCCCGGAGCAATATGGCCTTAGTTGCTAATGCTCCTAAAAACCAAAAAAACAAACAACAAGCCTAGTCTCCAGACACTGTAATTTGCAAAACTTAAGCCTTTCTTCGTAAGAGCACCCCTTTGTTCCATTCACTAATCTTGTTGCCCTTCTCTGTACTCGTTCCAGCAGCTCTACATCCTTCTTGAAATGAGGCCTCCAGACCTGTATACAGTACTCTAGGTGTGGCCTGACCATTGCCTTATACAATGGAATAATCACCTCCTTATCCCTGCTGGAAAAATTCCTGTATATCATTGACAATGTTATTAGTGGACTAATGTTATTAGTGGAGTTCCTCAGGGTTCAGTGTTGGGTCTGTTGTTGTTTTCGGTGTTTATGAATGATATTGATGATGGGATATCAAGTTTAATGTCCAAGTTTGCAGATGATACAAAGGTTGGCAGGGCTGTTAAGGACACTACAGCTATGCTGCTGCAACAGGATCTGGAAAGGTTGAACAGATGGGCTGAGAGGTGGCAAATGAAGTTTAACATTGACAAATGTAAAGTACTACATATGGGAAACAGTAACCCCAGAGCAACGTATCAACTCTGCGGTACTACACTGACAGTGGTGGAGAATGAAAAGGACCTGGGGGTAATTGTGCAGGCAGATATGAAGTTCTCTGAGCAGTGCAGACGAGCTGCAAGAGTAGCTCATGGTGTCTTGTCAATGATATACAGGAATTTTTCTAGCAGGGATAAGGAGGTGATTATTCCCTTGTATAAGGCAATGGTTAGGCCACATCTTGAGTACTGTATACAGGTCTGGAGGCCTCATTTCAAGAAGGATGTAGAGCTGCTGGAATGGGTACAGAGAAGGGCAACAAGATTAGTGAATGGAACAAAGGGTTGCTCTTACGAAGAAAGGCATAAGTTTTGCAAATTACAGAGTCTGGAGACTAGGCACAGGCGAGGTGATCTGATAGAGGTGTATAAGGCTTTGAATGGTTTGAGCATGCTCAATGCCAATGGGATTCTTCATCTTGCTCAGAATAATCACCTCAGAGGGCATAAATTCAAATTGAGGAAGGACGGATGTCGGATAGATGTGCGGAAATTTGCCTTTGGCCAGCGGGTGGTTGGTTGGTGGAACCGACTTCCATCATTTGTTGTTGAAGTTGATAGCCTAAACAAATTTAAAGCTCAACTGGACAGGTATTTCGAACGAACGGAGGGGTGAAATGGGAGTGGTGTGTGTTTTTTTTTTTTTTTTTTTTGGCTGATGCTGAATAAGCTTGCTTTCTTGCATCATATGCCTCTACTAATGCTAATGCTTTCGTAAAGGTGACTACGGTGGTCAGAGATCGTGTATAAATTCTGTACTGTGGGACCAAAATGGATGTCAGATGATCTAATGAGACATGTGGCAGAGAAGAAATTCATGGAATACATATAAATTAACAGGTGACACGGAAGCCTATGATAGATATAAGGTGGTCTGTAACCAAGTTACAAAGGATGTTAGGCAGGCAAAGGCAGATTACGAGAAATCTTTGGCAAAGGATGCTAAGAAAAACAGCAAAGAGTTCTTTACTTATGTAAACTGTAGAAGGAAGGGAATGAATCAGATTGGTCCACTTGATATCGATGGTTCAATTGTTGATGATCAGGTAATTAACAAACTTAATGAGTATTTTGCATCTACATTCACACATGACAAGTTATTCAGGGAGGGGAATGCCAGTGGTGAATTAAACTCTGGCAGTGAGCTAGATGATTTTTAATAACTGAGAGCAAAGTGGAGGAGAAATTGTTGAAGATAAACACAAGGAAGGCACCTAGGATAGATGGGATCTATCCAGTTATATTAAAGAAGGCAGCAAAGGAAATAAACAAACCATTAGCCATAATTATGAGAGCTTCCTTGGACTCAGGGGAGGTACCCATGGACTGCAGTTGTGCAAATGTGACCCCAATTCACAAAGGAGGATCAAAGGGTGACACAAGTAATTACAGACCTGGTAGTTTAACTTCTGTTCCAGAGAATTTAATGGAGGCACTGGTTAAAGAAGCACTGCAGGATCATCAAGACGAGACTTCAGTTATAGCTCGGACACAGCATGTGTTTGTTAAGGGGAAGTTTTGTCTGACCAGTTTGATTGGATACTATGATGTGATCACAAAGGAACTGGATGCAAAGAATAATTCTGATACTGTTTCACATGGAAGATTGCTGCTCAAATTGGAGCATTGGAGGCAAATTGCTGCTGTGGATAAAGGGATGGTTGAGTGGGAGAAGACAAATGGTAATCAATGGATGCTGCTCTTCATGGACTAATGTTATTAGTGGAGTCCCCTAGGGTTCAGCGTTAGGTCCATTGTTGTTTTCTGTATTTATTAATGATATTGATGATGGTATATCAGGCTTAATATCCAAGTTTGTAGACAATACGAAGGTCAGCAGGGTTATTAATGACAGTATACTGCTGCAACAGGATCTAGAAAAGTTGAGCAGATGGGCTGAGGTGGCAACTGAAATTTAACATTGACAAATATAAAGAACTGCATATGGGAAGCAGTAACCCCAGAGTAACATATCAAATGTGTGGTACTACACTGACAAGGTATGTTTGTGTCGGTTGGCACCTGGGATTTCTGCTATCTCTGCGTGTGTTCGCTGTATCGAGGACAGTACACTGTCAAGCCAGAGACTTGAAAGTGTGTGCACCATGTCTGTGCAGTGTGATGTGTTGTGCCCATTGTTTCTCCGGCTTATTGGCCACCAGGCCCCTTGTGGGGCCCGACGTTGCCTATACCTCTCCACGTGGAGGCTAGCTGGGTGTGTCCAGTATCACAACAAGTTGTTCTGGCAGGTCCTGCCACCTAGTTTCCTGGGATTTCAGTGCCTAGGACAAAAAAAAAAAAAAAAAATTTACATATTTGACATTAATGCTTTATAGGATTGCTGCTAGGAAATCGGTGGTTGGGGTTGAACGCTAGATAGATGTGTTAAAAGGCCTATAGTTTGGGTCATCGTACTACACTGACAGTGGTAGAGAATGAAAAGGACCTGGGGGTAATTGTGCAGGCAGATGTGAAGTTTTCTGAGCAGTGTAGACAGTCTGCAAGAGTAGCTCATGGTGTCTTGTCATTGATATATACAGGAATTTTTCTAGCAGGGATAAGGAGGTGATTATCCCCTTGTATAAGGCAATGGTCAGGCCACACCTTGAGTACTGTATACAGGTTTGGAGGCCTCATTTTAAGAAGGACGTAGAGCTGTTGGAACGAGTACAGAGAAGGGCAACAAAGATTAGTGAATGGAACAAAGTAAATGCTATAGTGAATGGAACAAAGTAAATGCTATAGTGAATGGAACAAAGTAAATACTATAGTGAATGGAACAAAGGGTTGCTCTTAAGAAGAAAGGCTTAAGTTTTGCAAATTATAGTGTTTGGAGACTGGGCACCTGTGAGGTCATCTGATTGAGCAGTATAAAACCTTGAATGGTCAATGCTGACGGGACTCTTCTTCTTGCCCAGAATAATTGCCTGAGAGGGCATTAATTCAAATCGAGGAAAGACAGTTGTAGGATAGATGTGCGGAAGTTTGCCTTTAGCCAGTGGGTGGTTGATTGCTGGAACAAACTTCCATTTGTTGTTGTAGAAGTCAATAGCTTAAATAAATTCAAGGCAGAACTAGACAAATATTTGGAGTGAGGGGATGGGTGAAATTAGTTTTTTTTTTTGACTGATGATTTATAAGCTTGCTTTCTTGCATCATGTGCCTATGCTACAAAGAAGATTAAGCAAGCTAAGCCAGATTACAAGAGTCTGGCAAAGATTGCAAAGAAAAGCAGGAAAGACTTCTTTACTTATGTTAACAGTAGAAGGAATGGACATGGAATGCAGTAATCGCAGATTAACACACTAACTGTCGTACTACACTCACAGAGTGGAAAATGAAAAAGACTTGGGTGATTGTGCAGTCAGTTATAAGGCGCCTCCGTAGTCAGGTGGGAAGGAGCACCAGTGCATAGCACATGCTTCTAGATTAGACCGCGGTTTGAGCCCGTCACCACCAAATACGGAGCATGGGGAAAGGTCAGGGAATGACCACCGCACCGGAGCAATATGGCCTTAGTTGCTAATGCTCCTAAAAACCAAATAACAACAACAACAGTCAGTTATGAAGTTCTCTGAGCAGTGGAGACGGGCTGCCAAGGCAGTTCATGGGGTTTTGTCAATGTTATACAGGAATTAGCAAGGATAAGGCAGTGATTATCCTATTGTATAGGGACATGGTTAGGTTACATCTTGAGTACTGTATTAAGAATTTGCAGATAAAGGAACCACTAGGTGGCAGTGATCACAGTGTACTGATGTGGGATTTACTTAAAGATTTAATTACCATCAGGGGTAAAGGAAAGGGTTTTTGCTTCCGTAAAGGTGAGTACAGTGCTCTCCGACAGTTTTTAAATTCTGTACAGTGGGATCAACTGACGATGTTACCAACAGTAAATTCTAAGTGGGAAGCGTTCAAGGAATTAATCGTGGAAGCTACTAAAAGTTTCATACCTATTAAGAAATATTGTTCAAGGTTTAGGCCTAAATGGTTATCTAATGAACTAATGAGACTCGTAATAGAGAAGAAAAATGCATGGGATGCATATAAATTATCAAGCGACTCAGAAGCCTATGGCAGATATAAGCTAGTGTGTAATCAGGTGACAAAGGAGGTTAGGCAGGCGAAGGCAGATTACGAGAAATCCTTGGCAAAAGATGCTAAGAAAAACAGCAAGGATTTCTTTACTTATATAAACTCTAAAAGGAAGGGGATGAATCTGATTGGTCCACTTGACATCGATGGTTCGACTGTTGATGATCCTACTCAGATAGCAAACAAACTGAATGAGTATTTTGCATCTACATTCACACATGAGGAATTATTAAGGTTTGAAAATGGCAGAAGGTTATCAAATTGTAGCAGGATACTTAATGATTTTGGAATAACTGAAAGCAAAGTGGAGGAGAAATTGTTGAAGTTAAACATAAGAAAAGCACCTGGGGTGGATGGGATCTATCCAGTTATATTAAAGGAGGCGGCAAAGCAACTAAGCAAAACCTTAGCCATAATTATGAGAGCGTCCTTGGACTCAAGGGAGATGTGCAAATGTATCCCCAATTCACAAAGGGGGATCGAAGGGTGACACGAGTAATTACAGACCAGTTAGTTTAACTTCTGTTCCGGGTAAAATAATGGAGTCACTGGTTAAAGATGCATTGCAGGATCATCTAGACAAGACTGTAGCAATAATTCAGACACAGCATGGGTTTGTTAAGGGAAAGTCTTGTCTGACAAATTTGATAGGATATTATGATGTGGTTACAAAGGAACTGGAAGCAAAAAATAATTTTGATATCATATATTTGGATTTCAGGAAAGCTTTTGACACTGTTGCGCATGGAAGACTATTGTACAAATTGGAGCAGAATGGTATTAAGGGTAAGTTGCTACAATGCATAAAAGGATGGTTAAGTGGGAGAAGACAGAGGGTGGTAATCAATGGGTGCTGCTCTTCTTGTTGTTTTGTATATTTATCAATGATATTGATGAAGGTATATCAGGTTTAGTGTCGAAGTTTGCAGATGATACAAAGGTTGGCAGGGTTGTTAATGGCAGTATGCTACTGCCATTAACAACATCTAGATAATTTGGGCAGATGGACTAAGAAGTGGCAACTGAAGTTTAACCTTGACAAATACAAAGTACTGCATATGGGTAGAAGTATCCCCAGAGAAACGTACCAACTGTGTGGTACTACACTTAAGGTGGTAATTGTGCAGTCAGATATGTGAGTAATTGTGCAGTCAGATATTTTTTTTTTTTTTTTTTTATGGGAACCCCAGACACGAGAGGTATTAGAGCCTATAGTACTTAGTACCGTGCTTGGGTTGGAGGTTGAGAAGACGAAAGAAGATATTTGTTGACATTGGACTTGAACTTCTGTAGATTGTAATTTTCAGGAAATACGTATGAAGGAAGGTTGTTCCAGAAAACGGCAGTTGAATGAGTAAATGAGGAAGATGAAAAGTTGGTTCTGTGGGTTTGAAGTTGGACAGTAAATGGATGTTGGCTGGTGGCGGCACGTGTTCGGACTGTTTTGAAAGAGAGAGCGGGAATTATAGAAGCCAATTCAGAAGAACAGTGCCCATGGAAGTATCTGTAAAAGAGGCATGCAGCAGAAACAGTGCGTCTATGAGAAAGCGAGTGGAGAGACTCTGTTAGAGATGAGTCATTAATTAACCTAACTGTCCTCTTCTGAATGGAATCAAGAAGCCTGAGAGAGGTTTTGGGGGCACCACCCCAAATGTGGGAACAATATTCCATGGCAGGGCGGATTTGCGATTTATACAGAGTGAGCAGCTGTTTGGAAGAAAAGTAGCGCCGAGAGCGAAAGAGAAAACCAAGTTTTTTAGATGCAGAGGAAGCAATATTTGTAATGTGCTTGTGCCAAGAGAGATTAGAAGTCAGGGTAATCCCCAAAAGAGATATATCCTTTTGCCTAGAAATTGGAGTGTCACTAAAGATAAGCATAGGAGCAGAAGAATCCTTTTTGCGAGATATAAGACAAGACTGAGTTTTAGAAGGGTTGAAATCAACTAAGTTGTCTTTGCCCCACTGGAGGATTACCTGAAGATCGGCATTTAAGGAATTGGTAGCAGATTTTCGAGAAGTTGAAGCTGATTGAGCAGGACAGGATTTCTCAAAACGGAAAGTTGAATGCAATGTGCTATCATCGGCAAAACTGTGGATAGGATTTCCAGTCAATGGAAGAAGGTCATTGATATACAAGAGGAAAAGAGTGGGGGAAAGAACTGAACCTTGGGGGACACCGGCATTAGTGGAGAAGTTAGAAGACAGAGAGCCATCTACCATCACCCTCAGTGAGCGATCAGAGAGAAAACTGGATAACCAATTACTAAAAACAGTTGGCAAACCATAAGATGGAAGCTTGTTTAGAAGACCTTTATGCCAAACACGATCAAAAGCCTTTGAGATGTCAAGAGCAACTACTTGTGTTTCACCGAACCTTTCCATTGAAGTAGTCCATAAATGGGTAACATAAGCCAGGATATCACCAGTGGATCGACACTGACGGAATCCATACTGGTGATTGTTGATCAGACGGAAGGTTTCTAGGTAGTTTAAGAGTTGGCGGTTAATAGATTTCTCCATTACTTTAGAAAGAGTAGAAGTAATTGCAATGGGACGATAATTGGATGGGTGGGATTTGTCACCCTTTTTAGGAACTGGCTGGATATGAGCAAATTTCCAAGCAGAAGGAAAAACACCTTTGGAATAAGAAAGTGAAAAAAGGCGGCAAAGAATAGGAGTAAGTTCAGGAGCACAGATTTTGAGAACAAGGGGAGAAATACCATCAGGACCTGGAGCTTTCTTAGCATCAAGATTCATCAAAATCCCTCTGATATCCTTTTGACGGAAGACCACAGGAGGCATTGAATGGACCGTGTTGGGAATGGTGGGAGGTGTTTTACCAAGTTCATTAATACATGAGCTGGAAGAAAAATGGGATGCTAGCAGGTCAGCTTTATCCTTGGCTGAAGTGACAACAGAACCATCTGGTTTGGACAGAGGTGGAAGCAGAGATGGGCAAAAGTTGCGGCCAATAGCTTTGGCAAGAGACCAGAATGCTCGGCTACCATTAGGGCAAGAAGCAAGTTTTCTACTCTTAGCCTGTTCAAACTCTAGTTTGGACTGATTAATAACTGCTTTACAATTGTTGCGAGCTTTGGTGTAGGCAGAAAATGAAACTGAAGAATTAGAAACAAGCCAATTACGATATGCAACATTCTTCTCTTGAACAGCCTTAGCACATTTATTGGAAAACCAAGGTTTAGATAAAGGACGAGATTTTAAAGTGGAGTGTGGGATAAAACATTCCATTCCTGCAAGAATAATTTCACTGACACGATCTGAGCAAACGTTGACATCGGAAGTTTTGAAACAGTAATCCAACCAAGGAAAAGAAGAAAAGAAGTCTTGCAGGTCATCCCATTTTGCATTCTTGTAATGCCAAACAACACGAGGTTGGGAATAGCCATGAGATAAAGGTTCCATTGGAGAAGAGACAATCACCAAGTTGTGATCTGAAGTGCCTAAAGGACCTCTTACTTCGACCATGTACTTAGAAGGGTTGTTTGTGAGAAAAAGATCAAGCGTATTGGCTGTATGATTCGGATTGTCCGGTATTCTTGTAGGTAAATGAACAATCTGTGCTAGGTCATTAGTAATTGCAAAAGCCTCAGCATCTCGACCTGCTGGGTCGGTGTGACTAGAAAACGGGAGCCAGCTGGAGTTGTGAACATTAAAATCACCAAGGAAAATTACCTCACTGTTAGGAAAGTTGGACTGGAGAAAGTAAAGTTGCAACGAGAGGAAGTCAAAGAGCTCCAAGTGATTAGTGGAGTTGGGAGAACGGTAGAGACAACAGATGAATTTGACACAATGAGGTAGAGAGATTTTAAGCCAGAGAAGATCAAAGAGAGGAGATTCCAAATTGCCAAGTCTCTGACAGGGAATATCAGAACGGACATATGCACAAGTACCACCTTTGAGGCGAAAGGAATCATACAGCGAATAATTTGGGCATCTGAGATGAGCAGTAGTTGAATCAACTGATAACTGAGATTCTGTCAGAAAAAGTACATGTGGTCTGGCAGACTGCAAGTGGAAATGGACATCGTTTAGATTAGAATTGAGACCACGTATATTTGTGAAATGAATTAGGAAGTCCTTGGGAGGTTTAGATCTTTTCGCAGATAAGCTTGTTCTATTAGTTTGACAATTCATGGTGTATTCAATAGTAAGAAAAAGTGGGTGGGACATGCTGTATGAAGTAATGAAATTTTTGGATATGGCGTACATGTGGTAAGAATATACCCAGATCCTTGACATAACGTGGCCTCGACAATGCTCCCCGCATACACACTACTCGGACTCCCTCCAGTCACTATCTGGCAGAGTAGAGGTAGCAAGATTATACACTAGCTGATCCGGAAGCCTCCTAGAGAGTTACCAATAGGTTCGGTCCGGTGTACTAACTAGCGGCCGGCCTGCGAAAACCGTTTTAGAGCTGTACCCTCGAAATGTAAGGAATATTGGATCTCGCCACGACGTTCATCATAACCTCAAAAGTCATCAATCATACTGCATGATGGAAGAGATAGGGAAGGGTTGACCGGAACTTAGCTCTAGAGACTAAACATGGGTTCCACCACTTCAAGCCTCCAATAAGCAAAGTGGTGGTATTTCACCGGTTGATGAGAGTCATCTACCACCTAGTACTGCCTGGTAACATAGAGGGGCGGTGTTCCTCTATGTGGTGTGGGCGCCACACCTCGACCCCTGCTTACGTTGGTTCACACCTGGGTGGTCACCCACCATGTGCTTGTGCATGGAGGTTATACCCAGGATTACTAACAGTCCCACCATCGTGAAGGTGCAAGCAGAGGATTTGGCTGTCACAGACCGTCCGGACTTCGCCGAAATTGGGTCCACTTGACTTGAGTGTCACCCGAATATCAGTTCCATCAGCGTTTTAGACTCCCAGGTAGCAAGCAAGTACAGCTTGTCTGGCATATCTGAGAGAATGTCTGTGACAACCTCAAGGACCTCAAGGATATGAAGTTTTCTGAGCAATGCAGACAGGCTGCCAGGGCAGGTCATGGGGTTTTGTCAATGATATATAGGAATTTTGCTAGCAGGGAAAAGGAGGTGATTGTCCCTCTGTATAAGGCAATGGTCAGGCCACGCCTTGAGTACTGCGTACAGATCTGGAGGCCTCATTTTAGGAAGGATGTAGATTTACTTGAGCGTGTACAGAGAAGGGCAACAAGATTGGTGAGGGGAATGAAGGGATCCTCTTACCAAGAGAGGCTTAAGTTCTGCAAATTGCAGTGGCTGGAGACTAGGCACCTGCGCGGTGATCTGATTGAGGTATATAAGGCCTTGAATGGGTTAAGCACGCTGAATTCTGATGGGATCCTTCCACTTGTTCAGATTACAAACCTAAGGGAGCATAAATTCAAATTAAGAAAAGACAGATGTAGAATAGTTGTGCGGAAATTTGCCTTTAGCCAGCGGGTGGTTAATTGCTGGAACAAACTTCCATCTGTCGTTGTGGAAGTTGATAGGTTGAATAAATTTAAGGAGGAACTGGACAGGCATTTGGAGGCAATGGTGTGATTTTTTTTTTTTTTTTTTTTTTTTTTGGCTGATGCTGCATAAGCTAATATCCTTGCTTTCTTGCATCACATGCCACTACTACTACTGTATACGCGTTTGGATGCCTCATTTTTGGATAGATATAGATGTGCTGAAATGGGTGCAGTGAAGGCAGTAAGATTGGTGAGGAGAACAAAAAGGTAGTCTCACCAGAAAGAGACTACCTTTTTGCCTGAGAGGGCATAAATTCAAATTGAGGAAAGACAGTTCCCCAATTTGAATTACAGTTCCCCAATTTGAATTTATTCCAGTTCTTTAAACTGCATCATCTGGAGACTAGACATCTGTAAGATCTCTTTGAGGAGTTTAAGGCTTTGAATGGATTGAGTAAGTTCAGTGCTGATGATGTACTTCCTCTTGCTCAGACTACGCATATGAGGGCACAAATTTAAATTGAAGGATGGTTGCAGGATAGACATGTAGAAATTTGCATTCTTGGTAGTTTGAATTAATTCAATGAAGAACTACAAGCTATTGGAAGGGATGAACAAAATGTGGGAATGTTTTTTTTTTTTTGTTGTTGTTGATGCTATATTAACTTGCTTTCTTGCATCATTTGACAATATTAATACTAATAGTGAGGAAGAGAAAGCCTTGAGTGATCATAAATTTAATAAGTAATACATGATTTTTTATTATAGAGAATGATTACATTAAAGTGCAGCCAACTGAATGCTACTTTTATATATGAAATTTTTTAAAGTATGCCTATTATGAAACAGATTAAGGTGATATGTTGTGAGATAGAGTAAGCTGAAATATATATTTTTTTTTCAGTGAAAAGAATGGTTACTAAAATGTCTTTCTATTCAAAAAAAAAAAAAAAAAAAAAAAAAAAAAGATTAAAAATGATTGGTACTGAAGCAACTCAGTTTTTTTACTTTGTTTTAGTATTGGCAAGTGATGCAAGGAAACAGGTATGCTGTGTCAACTGTGGGAAAAAAAAGTTGACTGAAACTAAATTTTTTTATTGAAACAGCATTTGTTACATCTACAACTTATCAATTTATTTAATCTTAAAGAATGACATACTCCTGATATCATGAAAACAGTCTGCATAGGTCATCAAACTGAGTAAATCCCAGCTACAGATAACAGTGACTGTGTTGAATTTCTCCACGTGCCATATCTAATGTGTTATCTCTCACAGTGTAAAATACTGTCAGATACCAAAAAATGTGTGTTCTTGTACTGATATGTTTTGGGCAGAATGAGGTACTTGTCATTAGTATTGGCCAGGATGCAAACTTACCTAGCTTAAAAAAAAAAAACCCCACTTCTATCCCTTTTCCTATTAATACCCGCCTATCCTTAATAATTTGCCCACATTGGGATGGATTTGTATACAATTCAGAGGGATAATTTAGATTCTCTTACTACCTGATTCTTTTGATCCACCTTCTAGTGTTTGCTTGGTCACAGAGACATCCAATTAGAATTTTATTATGTATGGTAAATTACTAATGCCTCTATATTCCTTTAAAATTTTGGTACTTCAGTGCTTGAACTGGGGTGGGATGCCATTCTGCTGTTTAGAATTCCCAGATACCATCCAGTTAACTCTTCAGTAGATTTAAAATCTTCAGAGCATGTTGAAGAAATTTAAAAACCACATCACTGCTTATTATCAGCTTGAATAAACTTAAAAAAAAATTCCATTTCATTTTCACTAATTTTTTGTGTACTAAAATGTTATTTATATTTGTTCATATCTAGTATGGCAGTGCCTAGAGTCAAATGGAAACGATTAGTATAACAAGAATTTTCTTGTGTGTGTGTGGAGGGGAGAATACCTCTGCCCTCCTAAGGTGTTTATCTAGTTAATATTGAACTGCGCATTAGCAAGAACACATGATGCAAGAAAGCAAGCTTATATAGCATCACACACACACACACACTCTTCTCATTTCACCCATCCACTTGCTCCAAATGTTTGTCTAGTTCTGCCTTGAATCTGTTTAAGCTATCAACTTCTACAATGACAAATGGAAGTTTTGTTCCAGTAATCAACCACTTGCTGGCTAAAGGCAAACTTCCGCACATCTATCCTACAACTTTCTTTCCTCAATTTGAATTTATGCCCTCTCAGGTGATTATTCTGAGCAAGAGAAAGAATCCCATCAGCATTGAGCATGCTCAAACCATTCAAGGCTTTATACACCTCAATCAGATCAACTTGCTGGTGCCTTGTCTCCAGACACTGTAATTTGCAAAACTTAAGCCTCTCTTTGTAAGAACAACCCTTTGTTCCATTCACTAATCTTTGTTGCCCTTCTCTGTACTCATTCCAACAGCTCTACGTCCTTCTTAAAATGAGGCCTCCAGACCTGTATACAGTACTCAAGGTGTGGCCAGACCATTGCCTTATACAAGGGGATAATCACCTCCTTATCCCTGCTAGAAAAATTCTTGTATATCATTGACAAGACACCATGAGCTACACTTGCAGACCATCTGCACTGCTCAGAAAACTTCATATCTGCCTGCACAACTACCCCCAGGTCCTTTTCATTCTCTACCACTGTCAGTGTAGTACCACAGAGTTGATGCATTACTCCGGGGTTACTGCTTCCCATATGCAGTACTTAACATTTGTCAATGTTAAACTTCTGTACTTTACATTTGTCAATGTTAAACTCTGCAAATGTATCTCCAATTCACAAAGGGGGATCAAAGGGTGACACAAGTGATTACAGATCTGTTAGTTTTACTTCTGTTCCAGGGAAAATAATGGAGTCACTGATTAAAGAAGCTTTGCAGGATCATCTAGAGAAGACAGCAGTAATAATTCAGACACAACATGGGCTTGTTAGAGGGAAGTCTTATCTGACCAATTTGATTGGATACTGTGGTATGGTTTTGCTTTCCCAGTTTTTTGCATCCAGATCCTTTTTGGTCACAAAGGATCTGCATTCAGAAAATAATTTTGATATCATATACTTGAATTGAAGAGATGTTAGTACCTCTAGCTTTTTTTATAATAAGAAAAAATAGTATTTCTTCATTTTTAATATGGTGTTGCATTATTTTCATCTAGTAATTCCATGTACTTTTGTATTTTTCTTAGAAATCAAAGAAATTCCTTTGAAGCTCCATTATTCCTTAATCAGCTCTCAGAATATAAGCTTTAAAAACTGTAATATAAAGTGTTTAGGGCTAAAGCCTCAAGCTATGAAAAAGTCTAGACTATGTATAAGTTAAGTGTGATAGCATCATTAATACATAGCCAAATCTGAATTAACAGAATATTTGAAAGGTGGCATCATTTTAAGTTATATCTCATATTGTGAATACCTTCACAATGAGTTGCCATGATATCCATCTGAGTAACATTAGTCTTCTCCTCGGGGGAAGCGTTACTTATTCGAAGTAGTGCAATATAATGGCAACTTGTTGTGAAGTTATTCACAATATGAGATATAACTTAAAACGATGCCGCCTTGCAAATATTCTGTTAATTCAGATTTGTCCATGTATTTATGATGCTATTGCATTTAACTTATACATATCTTTAAAAACTGTGAAAGAGCTAATTTTATTAATTCTAACTCTTCACCACATCACTGATGAGTGTTTTTGTGTCTAGTAATAGTAATGGAGGCATGTGATGCAAGAAATCAAATGTATGAGCTTATGTAGCATCAGCCAGGGGGGGAAAAAAAATAAAAAAATTCACATATCCATTCCCTCTAAAAGTGTGTCCAGTTCCTCCTTGTATTTATTTAAGCTATCAACTTCCATTGTAGCAACTTGCCCTTAATGGCATACTGCTCCAATTTGTACAGTAGTCTTCCATGTGCAACAGTATTAAAAGCTTTCCTGAAAATCCAAGTATATGATATCAAAATTATTTTTTGCATCCAGTTCCTTTGTGACCACATCATAGTATCCAATCATATTGGTCACACAAGACTTCCCCTTGACAGACCCATGCTGTGTCTGAATTATTACTGGTGTCTTGTCTAGATGATCCTGCAATGCTTCTTTATCCAGTGACTCCATTATTTTCCCTGGAACAGAAGTCAAGCTAACAGGTCTGTAATTACTTGTCCCCCTTTGTGAATTGGAGATACATTTGCACATATCCAGTCTGTGGGGACTTCCCCTCTGAGTTCAAGGATTCTCTCATAACTTTGGCTAAGGGTTTGCTCACTTCCTTTGTCCCCCTCTTTAATATAACTGGATAGAACCAAACTAACCCAGGTGCCTTTCCCTTTTTTTATGTTTAACTTCAACAATTTCTCCTCCACTTTGCTCTCAGTTATTACAAAATCATTTAACTCCCTGTTAGTTTGATAAACATCTGGCCCTCTCCTCCTTGAATAACTCCTCATGTGTGAATGTAGATGCAAAATACTCATTTAGTTCGGCAGCTATCTAAGAATGATCATCTACAGTCAAACCATTGATATCAAGTGGACCAATCTGATTCATCCCCTTCCTTTTAGAATTTATATAAGTAAAGAAGTCTTTGCTGTTTTTTTTGTATCCTTTGCCAAGGATTTTTAATAATCTGCCTTTGCTTGCGTAACCTCCTTTGTGACTCAATTACAGACTAGCCTGTGTCTACCATAGGCTTGTGTCACCTGACAATTTATGTGCATTCCATGCATTTTTCTTCTCTGCCACAAGTCTCATTAGCTCATCTGAAATCCAGTAGGGCCTAAACCTAGAGCAGTATTTCTTAGTTGGAACAAAAAGCCTAGTAGCTTCCAAAATTACTTCCTTGAATGCTTCCCATTTAGAATTTGCTGTTGGTAACATCGTCAGTTTGGTCCCACCGTATAGAACTTAAAAAAATCTCTGAGATCACTGTAGTCTCCTTTACAAAAGCAAAAACCCTTCCCTTTACTCCTGATAGTAGTTATATCTTTAAGTAAATCCCACGTTAGTACACTGTGGTCACATCCACCTAGTGGTTCCTTTATCTGTAAATTCTTAATGCATGAATAATCACTGCTGGTAATCAGATCAAGAGTGTTACTCCCTCTTGTTGCCTCTCTAACATGCTGCTGTAGAAAACAATCATCCAATAAATCCACAAAAGCCTTGCTAGTATGTGAGTGGCCAATCCACAAGTTCCAGTCTGTATCTGGGAAGTTAAAATCACCCATTATAAGACGCTCTGATTTACTGGCCCACTTTTTATAGGCCTAATGACTCATCAGAGTCATTAGGCCTATAAAAAACCCCTACCCTCATTTTTGCTTTCCCAGTGGTTGTCACACCAAACTGACTCAACATTGCAGTGTCTATCTATGTCAACTGGATGCACTTTCTTAGATTTTGTGTTTCTTAACTAACAGCATAATCCCTCCTCCCTTCTATCCTTTCTGTAAACATTGTACTCCCCAAATTCCAATTCTGCATTCCTTATATCTGAGTGGCACCACTTCTCTGATATCCCAACAATATCTGCCTTGAATGTTTTAACTAGCACTTTAAATTCATCAAATTTATTTACTATACTCCTACCATTGGTGTACATGCAAGTATACATGCACCTGTTCTTACTCTTAGTTACTCTAACACAACCCATGTATTTACTTGTTTCATAACTCCCAGCAGTTTCTGAAATGCCCAGCAACTGGTTTTCTGGACTGCTGCTCATTCCAACAGAAGCAGCGCAAGAGTCATTTACACCTCTGCCTGTGGCTACTGTTAATCTATTAGTCTGTGAATCTTTACCCCCCCCCCCTAAGCTAGCAGTTTTCCAACCCACCTAACATAAATAATACATAAAATGTAAAGTAAAAAATTTTTTCTTAGCTTAAGAATTCAGTCACATGTTTTCTTTTCAGATCACAGTGAACAATAGTTTCAGTCACAACTCTGTCTTTTTGTTGATGTCATGATTCTGGTGTGTGATAGTGAGTAGCCGATTCATTTATACCAAAATGGTTTATGTAATGGACACTAGTAATAAACATTTAGAAACCTCTATACATGGTACTGTCAAGTGTTTGAGACCAATAAAATATCATTGAAATTTGTATGGCTAGAGCCCATCCGAATTGACAAATATGGAACATGAAATACGGTACTAAAATTTCTTTAATAATTGCTTCATATTTTTGTGTATGTATGTATGTCCTTTATAAATTTTGTTTCTATAAATTTAACATGTAAACTTCTTTATTTTAGTTTTTCTTCCATAAAAATTTCATAACTGAAGAAAAGCTGAGAAGACTAGATCAGGTAAATATTTAGCACTTTAATACCTTTTTTAATGTGTTATTATACATTATAAATACTTTTGCTTTAGTCACTAATCAGTAACAAAAAAATAATTTGGTGGAAAAATAATCAACAATACATGAAAGTGTACTTTGTTTTTTTGCAAAAACACTCTTTTCATTTTTTTAGTGCAAAAATATAGAGAAACAAAGTATGTTTAAAAAAAAAAAAAAAAAATTAAATATTATTTACCAAAAGCCAAAGACAGACCCCATCTAAAGCATTTAAACCATATAAAGATACTAAATGCTTTGCTGAATACATGTAAGAAGTTCAGTTCATTTTCAAAATCCCTACATCTTTGGCAATATTAAGGCAGGCCAGACCTCTCAGTATGCCCCAATTGTGAATAGTTAGCAACAACTGCAGCAGGTGCTTACCAAGTGGAATAGTTTATTTCCTGTTTTCTGTCCTCTCCAAACCCCTAATTCCCTTTAAAAAATAAGAAAAAAAATTTCGAGACCTCATTTCTCAAGGGCTCTACTATAGTACAAAAACATATATGGAGTGACTATGTTATTAGGCTCATTTACACTTTTCAGAAATGGAGCACTCCTTCGATAACAGCATCTTATGTTCATACCATGTAATATAAAGTAGGTGAGCAGATACATAGGGATGTTGTATGTGTGCAGTTAAGTGCAAGAATGGGCAAGCTTTAAGTGACTTTGAATGTAGCATGGCAGTCAGCTCCAGATGTGCTCATATGAATATCTTGGAAACTGCAACTCTGGTGGAGGTTTTCATGTAGGACTTTCTCAGGTGTATTGAATTTGGTCAAATAACATCCAGTAGTCGCAAATAGTTCATTGATGCAAGAGGCCAACAGAGGTGGACAAGACTTGTGCAGGTCAACAGAATGGCTATAGTCAAATAACAACCAAGTATAACAAAGGTAATCAAAGAGGCATTTCAGAATGCACAGCTTGTCTAACTTATCACAGATGAAGTATTGTAGCCAACAATGGAACTGCATTCTATTCCCATCAGAAAAAAATAAAGGTGTGGTTACACTTGGCTCAGAAATGCCAACATTTGGACAGTGAAAGATTTGAAAAATGTTGCCTGATTCGAGGAATCCTGGTTCCTGCTGTTTCATGCTGATGGGAGGACTAATGTGGTGAAAGCAGCACAAGTCCATGGAACCATCCTGCCAGATATTAGCAATGTATATAAGTGGTCAAAGTGCTAATGGTGTGGAGGATGTTTTCATGCTGTGCCCCTTGATACTAGTGGAGAAACATTTGGATGCTGCGTTTATTTATAAATTGCTTCTGACTTTCAGTGCATTCATCTGCAAATGGCTACAGTGCATTCATCTGCAAATGGGTTCTTCCAACAGGATAATGTGCCACATCAAAAAATGAGAATTATACAAAACTAGTTTTAGAAGCATTAGAGTGAATTTCACTTACTGTGGTGGCCTCCTCAGTCTTGAGATTTCAACCCATTTGAGCATGTGTAGTGTGAGATAGGGAACGTTCTTCAGAGTAGATCCACACCCATCCAATTTGCAACACCTACAGGAAGCAATTGAGTCAACATTGACCAGCATCCCTGAGGATTCTGGTCCATATTGACTCAGTTTTTGCTCTCTATTAGGTAGGTGTACCTATTAAGTGGCCACTCATTGTATGTTAGTGAGTTATCTCCCTGAGAGATGCCAAAAAGAGTTTCAAGTTAAAAACCTTTAAAGTTCCCCAGGGGCTCACATCTGGTGAGTATGGGCTTGGCACACCCAGGGTCCTGAGCTGGATATTCTCTCTCTCTCAACTCGGGAATTTATTTTTGGCTGGTGCAGCATAAGCTTCAGGCTTCCTTGTACCATGTAGCTATTAATAACAATAATAATAAAGAGTGGTCTATGGTATATCATTATGCTTCCTTGGCAGCATACTGATATACACATACCATATACATTAGGCTACACTTTTAAGGTTTTGGCTTATGATTTAAAGAAGTTTTACTCCCTTAATTTAGTCTGACATTCTTACATTTAAAGACGACATTCGGTTAGTAAACTCATGGCCAGCCAGGCTAAAATATCTTTCAGCATTCATTATATAATATAATTGAAATGCATTCATTCAGCATTATGTCGGGTCACGCCACATTGTCACCTTTGCACAGTCCTGTGGAAAATGCTTACTGTTATACTAAAGAATTTTTATGAACTAAAAGCAGAAATAATGGTTGTTCTTATTGTTGTCCCCACAGAAGTGTTGCAGGTGATGATTCAGAATATGATAATTTGGCTGTGCAAAAGTGTGCTGAAAATGCAGGAGCTTGTGTAGAATACCCAAAATGATATTGACACCAAATGTCATTTAGTAATGTTATTAACACTCAGTTTAAATTATGGTATGGGTGGGGGTAAAAAAAAGGGAAAGGCATTTGAAAATAGGGAGTGACTTGTACGCTCTATATGTAAAGCATATTGATCTTTTTGATTGTTGTGGTACCTAAATAAGTATATGCTTGCACATGTACATTGCTTCTTCAGTTCATTAAAATTGTGGTTGCTTGAATTAAAATGTTCTTCTTTACATTTGCATGCTTTAATTGATTTAAGCACACACACATAATGCCGTAACTCCCATAAACTAGAAAGTTTCAGATCAGTAATTCTACCTTAGATTGCTGGAATCTCTGCATTTGTATATCTGTTTTAATATTTAGTGCACAGTATTTCTACATAATTTTGTTAACAGTGCCTTGAAAACGAGACTAGTAGTAGTATTAGCCATACAGTGCAAGGAATCCATATGCAAATTGGAAGGTTTGTTGTGGTCAGTAATATACTGTATACACTGTCCAGTCAAAACATTATGACCACTTAACTAATAGTAGTATGTTCTCTTGCCACCGGTATTGCTGCCTCATGCCAAGGCATGGGCTCTGTAAAGCCTTTGAATATTGTAGGAGATATGCTGTACCATGTTGCCAGGATTGTATTTTATAGATCTGTGATAGTCAATGGTGGAGGATCCAAATGCTGGATCTGCCATTCCACATAATCCCTGAGGTGTTCTATGGGATTCACATCTGGTGAATGTGAATTTGGTGGCCTAGGTAGCTCCTGGAAGTCACTTTTGTGTTCAATGAATCACTCTTGAACAATGCTGGCAACATGACAGGGCACATTATCTTTGCTGGAACACACCTGTGCTGGCTACCTGGGAAGACAGTAATCATGAAAGAGTTGTACCTGATCAGCCACAGTGAATAGGAGTTTTAGCATTCAAAGTCTAGGAGTACAAGACACCAAGAAATTCCCAGGGAAACATCTCCATCCAAAACATTACTGCCACCTGTCGATTTCTTTTGGATCAGAACATCAGAGTGACTTCTATCTGTAGTTTATTATCTTATCCTCCATTTACTGCCCACATGGTATAACAGGAAATGTGATTCATCAGTAAAGGCAATTTTTTTCCTATTCACTGGTCCAACAATGCCATTCAAATGCAAATGTTAGGTGTTGTTGGCAACTGAAAGGTCGTGGGTTCGAATCCCGTCTTGGGCTTGATCAGAGTAGATAATGCAAACCTAGGGAGCTGCAATATGACCACAGAAGCCAATGTGCCAACAACTAACAAAAAAAAAAAAGTGTTGTTAGCAATGGGTGGCTGTAAGCAAGGGTATCTTGACTAGACAACTACCACATACTCCTCCATGTGGAGGAGGGTTCATTTGATTGTGGTCTTGGAAACACTGCTGGTTATCCTCTATATATATTTCTGGTTATAGTTCGTGGACAGCTGTTTCCCGACAGTTGGCTCTCACTAGGTGTTGAGAGCCAATAGTCTGTGAATTAACATCCACTACCCACGTGAATCAAGTACTTCATATGGACCTGCAGTACTATTTACCGGTTCTCACCAAGACATCCACTACCAGGTGGAGAGGAGGATCACAGGGGTGGTTATAACGTTTTGACTGCACAGTGTAGTTAATTAGTGTCAGAAATGTCATTCAGCAGTGCCATCAAAATACCTCTCTAGGTGAAATCAAATGGGCAAAATACACTGAAAGCCCACATTTACTTAAAATTGTAATTTAAAAAGAAAACTCTAACAGCATAGGCCTGTCCTAAAGTGGATATTAATCTGACAATTCTCTATACATCTAGAAACCAACTGGTTTCCGCATGGCATTCTTGCTTCACATTCCTCACTCATTAAAAACAGTTAAAATTAAAATTCACTACTTCTACCATTCTGTGGTAGAAGTAGTGAATTTTAGGGGCCGTGTCCGATTTTCTTGACCGAAGGGATAGCAGAATAATAAATTATGACCCACAGGTTAGGGTGTCCCCCACAATTTCAAAATATTCTGGTTTACTCTCCAAAAATGAGTTATATTCATTATATATAAGGGTTACGTAAAGTTATAAAGTCTCATAATTTATATTTTAAAAATGTGTTAATGTGTGTTACTGATGTTGTTTTTGTAGCTTGTATTGATTGTTTGATGTGCCTCCCATAAGATGGCAGTACTCCAAATATAAGTAAAGTAGTGAAAGTGACACCATTTTCCTAAGAGTAACATATTAGATTTTTGCATGAGTAGAACAGGGGGTATCCTATCAGTTTTCACAGAAAATGTCAAATGCCTATCCCAAAGGTCTGAAGAATGTAAAAAAAAATATGCAAAATTTGGGTGCTGAAGTTCTGTGATGGTCAAGAATTATGCCAAATGAAAGACATTGACCAAGGCAGCAATGCAGTTATTCTAAGGACAACATTACCAAAAAATGTTGAGGCACATTATGGATGACAAAAAGTGAGTGAACTTTGCAACATTGTTAGTCATATTTCTGGGTTTTGTGTGTATGGTTTATATCTTTTCTTTTTATTCTCCTATAAAGCATTCTGCTTGTTGGGTTTAGTTATAGCCAGTCTAGTTATAACCACCCCTGTGATCCCTGTGATCATATTTTCATCTTTGTGGTCCTCCTTACTTAATTTGCCTACAGAGTTTTATTATTATTAGTTATATGGTGCAAGGAAGCCTGAGGCTTATGCTGCACCAGTCGAGAGAGAGAGTTTTCTATTAATAGACTGCATTCTACATTGTTTCCTAATTTCTTTCCTTTTAAGTTTTCTCTTAATGTTTTATTAGTTAATTTCCATAATGGTGTAATTTTTATAGTATCATTTATTAGTATTATTTTTGCTGTTGTACTCTTGTCTTGGTTGCATGCATTATTACAAGTCTTACAAAATTTAATTTTAATTAGCTTCCTGATTAATGTTTTGGATCATTACAATTTATATTATTTAAAACTCTACTGATATTCTACTTGCTTTTAATGTACAAACTGTTCTTGCAAATAAGAGCTATGTGGCTGGTCACACAGTGCTTCCATGAGCTGGCGACTAGTTTGATGTCATTTTAGGACAGCTGAGAGCAAAGAGGTTGAAAATGCCTGGTATGGGTATAGCTAGAAAAATGTGTGCTTCATTAAATCTTTTAATTAATCTCTTCCATGAACAGAACTTACTGACAGCAGAAACATGGATTTAATTCCATACAACCAAGGGTTTTTGCTGCCACTATAACTAGTCACACAGCTCATCAGGTGCATGACTAAATTTGGGAGAAAAATAATATGCAGCTCAAAGTCACTCATTTGGATTTGTATTAACTCCATTGAAGAGAAGGCCTAGTGAGTGACTTGGCGGCCTGTTGCTTTTCTTTCTGCTATAATGGTGGCAAAAACGAAACTTCATGATCTTTATTATTGTGTATAAAAAAAATTAATGGAATTTCTCAGAGCATGAGGATTGCCTCATTATAATTATTTCTTAAGGAGAAAGTTAATTTTTTTCCCTATTCTCCAATGAAAAAAGTATTCTTTTCTCTGAAGTGCATCTTTTTGCAAATTTGTTTGCGGAAAATGCTATTTACATTTTAACCATTAGTATTATTGTTCGGCTGATATAAATATTTACAGATGTAAATACATTCAGTTGTTAGTGCCTAATATTCATTGCAAAGGTTCTTCTCCAAAACTGCTCATCCAATAGGCCTTTCTCTCTAAAATCCAGAAAATTTAAATTTTAGCACCTCTGAGTTCTGAGGGCACTGGATTTTAGAGTTTACTGTATTAATTATCCATTATTATATTGGAATATATGATTTTCTAACCTGAAAAAAAAAATAATAATAGTAGTGAAAAACTCTTTATCCATTGCAGAAAGTTGCTGCAATGGATAAAGGGATGGTTAATTGGGAGATGACAGAATGGTTATCAATGGAGACTGCTCTGTTTGGGTTACTGTTTTAGTGGAGTTCTCTAGGGTTCAGTGCTGGGCCCCATCATTGTTTTCTGTATTTAGTAATGATATTGTTGAAGGTATATCAGTCCTAACGTCTAAAGTTTGTGGATGATACAAAGGTTGACAGGTTAGTTAATTACAGTAATCAGGGTATGTTACTACAAAAAAGATTTAGATAAATTAGGCAGGTGGGCTGAGAAGTGGCAATTAAAGTTTAATATTTATAAATTCAAGGTACTTCATGTGGGGAGCAGTAATTCCAGTTTAACATACCAGCTGTGTGGTACAACACTCAAGGCAGTGGAGAACGAAAAAGACCTGAGGGTAATTGTGCAGTCAGATGTGAAGTTCTCTGAGTAGTGCAAATAGGCTACCAAATAGTTTATCATGGGGTTATATCAAGAATATATACAGGAATTTTGCTAGCAGGGATAAGGAGGTGATTATTCAAATGTATAAAGTAATGCTTAGTCTACATCTTGTTTACTGTATACAGATCTGGAAGTTTCATTTTAGGAAGGATGCAGTATCTGTTTGAATGGGTACAGAGAAGAACAACAAGATTGATGAGGGTAGCAAAAGGGTGCTCTTATCAGGAAAGGCTTCATCTGACCTGCAAGATCTGATTTTGAGGTATATAAGGCCGTGAATGGATTAAGTAAGGTCAATGCTAAAGGAATCCTTCCTCTTGCTTATACTATACATGAAGAGGCATGAACTCAAATTCAGAAACAGTGGTTGCAGGTTGGATTAAATTCGCCTTCAGCGAGAGGGTGGTTGATTGTTGGAACAGACTTCCATATGGTGTAGAGGTGGGTAGTTTGAATAAATTCAAGGAAGAACTAAACTATTAGAGAGGATGGGCAGTAGTGATGACTTTTTTTGCTGTTGCTTTATAAGCTTATTTTCTTGCATCATTAGGCACCTCCATAGCCAGGTGGGAAGGAGCAGCAGTGCGTAGCACACGCTTCTTGATTAGATCGGGGTTAGAGCCCGTCACCACCAAATACGGAGGATGCGGAAAGGTCAGGAATGACCACCGCATATTCACGGAGCAATATGGCCTTAGTTGCTAATGCTCCTAAAAACCAAATAACAAACAAACAAACATCTTGCATCATTTGCTACTAGTCAGCTGTCAGAACAGAACATATATCTTTGTTTCATCATTTTTAGCATTAGAAGTTGCAAAAGATGTGAGAAGCCTATGGTAGATATAAACTGGTCTGCAATCAGGTCACAATGGAGATTAGACAAGCCAAGGCAGATTATGAGAAGTCTCTGGCAAAGAAGGCCAAGAAAAGCAGCAAAGACTTTTTTACTTATGTTAACTAACAGTGGAAGGAAGGAGTTGAATTGCATTGTTCCACTTGATGTTGACGAATCTGCTCAAGTTGCTGTGACAGGATGAATAGGTATTTTGCATCTACAACACACATGAGGAATTCCTTAGGGAAGGGGATGCTAGAAGTTTATCAAACTATAAAAGGAGCTAAATGATTTTATAATAACTGAAAGGAAAGTGGAAGAGAAATTGTTGAAATTATTATTAGCCATATGGTACAAGGAAGCCTGAGTGCCTGGGGGTGGATGGGATCTATCAAATCATAATAAGGGAGGCAGCAAAGGAGGTAACCAAACTTGTAGCCATAATTATGAAAACATCTTAATTAATAAGCTAACAGGTCTGTAATTATTTCATAAATAATTACAGACCTGTTAGCTTAACGTCTATTCCAGGGAAAATGTAGTCACTGGTTAAAGAAGTAATGTAGGAGCATCTAGACAGGAGTGCAGTTATAATTCAATCACAGCATGGGTTTGGTAAGGGGAGATCTTTTGTGACTAATTTGATTGGATGCTATTATGCAATGACAAAGGAACTAGATGCAAAAAATAATTCTGATATCATATACTTTGATTTTGGGAAAGCTTTTGATACTTTTGCACATTAAAGATTGCTGTACAAACTGGAGCAGTGTGGCATGAAGGGAAAGTTGCTGCTGTGGTGGATAAAGGGATGATTGGAGCGGGAGAAGACAGAGTTGTTATTACTGTTCTTCACGGACTAATATTGTTAGTGGAGTTCCACAGGGTCTGGTGCTGGGACCATTGTTTTCTGTTATTTATTAATGATACTGATGAGGGTATATCAGGCTTAATGGCTAAGTTTGCAGATGATACTAAGGTTGGTAGGGCTAATGACAGTAATGAAGGTATGGTGCTGCAACAAAATCTAGAAAAATTAGGCAGATAGGGGTGAGAAATGGAAATTGAAATTTAACATTGACAAATAGAAGGTACTACATTTGGGTAGCTGTAATCCCAGAATAATGTATTGCCTGTGTGGTACTACACTCATAGTAGTGGAAAATAGAAAGGACCTGGGGATAATTGTGCAGTATGATATTTAAGTTCTCTGAGCAGTGTAGACAGGCTGCTAGGACAGCTCATGGAGTTTTGCTAGCAGGGATAAGGAGGTGATTATCCCATTTTATAAAAGAATGGTCAGGCTACATCTTGAATACTGCTTACAGGTATGGAAGTCTCATTTTAGGAAGGATATAGAGCTGCTGGAATGGTTACAGAGAAGGGCAGTGACTGATGAGGGGAACAAAGGCTTCAGTTCTGTAAATTGCAGTGTCTTGATACTAGGCACCTGATCTGATTGAGGTGCTTAAGACTGAATGCTTTGAGCAAACTCAATGCTGATGGCATTCTTACTTAGCTCAGGCTATGCACATGAGGGGCATAAATTCAAATTGGGGAATGATGGTTGCAGAGTAGATTGTATGGAAGTTTGCCTTCAACCAATGGGTGGTTGATTGCTGGAAAAAGTTGCATCTGTTGTTGTGGAAGTGAATAGTTTGAATAAATTCAAGGAAGAACTAGGTAAACTATTAGAGGGGATGGCTAGGTGAAATGGGATATTTTGTTTTTTGCTGTATAAACTTGCTCTGTTGCATCGTTTGTCAAGAATAATACTAAAGCAAACTTACACAACATAAAAAAAAAAAAAAAAAAAAAAAAAAATCCTATCTCACCTGTCTATCCCCTTTAAGAATTTGTCTAGTTCTTCTCTAAAATTATTCAAACTACCCATTCTACAACATCGAAGGAATTTGGAATGGATGATGGAAGAGATAATATTAAAAGCAAGGTGTAAAATTATTCAGTTTATAAGAAAAAAAAGAAACTTTTTTTTTTTTTTTTTTTTTTTCATTTTTATCTTGGACATGCATGGAATAAAAATAATTTTTCTTAAAATGGAACTTTTAAACATTGTGTGAATTTACTTAATTTCATAAATATTGTATATCAAAGTCTTGTGATTATTTTGTTTTATTTATGTTTTTTTTTTTTTTTCTCTCTCCTTGACCTTAGGAAATTCAGAACTTAAAGGATAACATTGATGTAATGATACGTTTCCAGGAGCAAGCCAATAAGGCAGTAATGCACAGTTCTGTTGTCATTTTCTCCTTCTCACTTATTCTGTTTTATACAGTTGTTATTAGGAGTCCTATTTTGGGATATATTTTGTTTTCTGCACTTTTAATTTTATTCCAATGTCTGTAAGTATTATTTTTAATTCCTAATAAATACTGTAGAATTAAAACTGAAATATGACCAACCTGTATATAATTCAGATATATCAAAATAATAAGGATAAATTTAACTGCCATCAAATTCAAATAATAACCTTTTTTGGAATATGTCAACAGATGACAAGTTATAATGACTTAGTTTTCTAGGTTTGTTTTGATTTTATTGTATTAGGATTTTGCTAACTTAATCATAAGTTTTTCTATTTTGTGTGTAACAGTAAACTTTTCTTTTATGCCAGTCCTCAAAACACTTATATGGTTCTCTTATAGAGAGCACTCTCTTTATAAGAAATCAGTATTTACCTGGCAGTAATCCCCCCCCCCCCTTTTACACGAGTGCCTAGATTTTAATATCTAAAAAAAAAAAAAAAAAAAAAAGTATTTGGTTTTTTGAATTATGCTTTGTGTACTAATGCTTTTTATTCATTTCAGTCCTACTTTTTTTTTTAAATAATAATTAAATTTTGCAAATGTTGCATTTTTTTGCACTAAAAATATTCATTAGTTTTAATGAAATAAAGTTTATTAATTATATTGAATTTAAGAAAATATTGATAACATAAAATAGATGCATGAAACTTCAGCATTACTCCATCACAACAAATTAAGCTAGTATTTACAAAACAAACAAAAAAAAAAAAACTTTGAAATTGTATTTCATTGAAAAAATTTTTTTTCCTATTAATTTTGCTTGTTTATGTGACAAATATTATAAACTTGAAATAACATAAAATTATTGATATCTGTTTTTCTGAGGTTCTTGTAACATTCACTACATGAAAATTCTGCATGGATGAAATAGAAAAACAATAGCAATATTTTGCTACCTGTGCCTATTTTTATTATGAATAGCCTTCTTCATATATTACCACCTGCGTTTCACTTGCAAATTGATGCCCTCTAAATTCATTAGGGAAGAAAAATTCACATTGAACTAGTATATAGTATTTGAGCTGATATCATACATAGCATGCAATTTGTCTGACTATGTCAGTCTTTGTAGAATTGTAAAATATAATTTGTGGCTTCCTCTCTCCCTGCTGTTGAAGCATCAGTTTTACTGCCATGATGCACACTACCTGTCAGAATAACATTCTGCCCTTTTTTGATAATGTGGGATACTGTTGTGACACTTTCTTAAAATTCATATACACTGCGGTTAGCTGATTTACAGTTTGTAGCTTCCAGCTCTACCAGAATTTCCCTTATTTTCTGCAATAATTCCCACATAAGCAAGGGGGAAGCTTTGAGAAGCTTTTGGATAGTGAAGAACATGTCATAATGATAAAGCGGTGTTTTGCTATATGATTAACTACACTTGGCTGGACACAATGGATTAGTGTAAGTTATATTAAATAAATAAATAAATTTTCTGTTTATACTCTGGCATGACAACCAAGTCAGTAGAGTTTACAATAAATCATTAATACAAATATTTATTGTATTTAGTAGTCATGGGCTTGAACCCTGGTCCACTTGAGGAATGCGTGCTATGCACTCTCGCTCCTGACCGCTCGGCTACGTCATTGTCTACTCTCTCAGGGCCACTCAGCTTTCACAAAGTAAAAATCAATATAAGTGGATTAAAAATGCAGCACATGCAAAGCTAAGAAGCTGTTAGGAGGATATAAGAAGAATCAACTACTAATCCTCAAACGGTGAATCATCAGGACTAAAGTGTTTTTTTTTTTTTTTTTTTTTATTTCCCTGTTGGCCCTGTTAAGGGATGCCACTGCCAGGTTTACTTCAAATAGAAAAATGCTATTTGCTTGAAATACTACAATACCAAGGAAAGAAGAAAATGATACTTGGTGGTAAAGAATGCTCTTTTAATTCTAATAACTTTGTTAAGCTGCCTTCCTATCCTGTTGGGAGCAGCACTGAGATGTTTATGGCTGCCTGATGATAGGATTAATTACTCATTGAATCTAAAAACATTGCCATGTAGCTTAGTAGGTCGATTATTTAGGTTTACATTTATGGATTTAATTACATTCTCTCTGACATTATTTTAAGTCTATTTAAAATAGAACTTCCATGGTTAATTAATGTTTCATTTCACTTAAAATTAGCTATCTTTAAGAGGAACCACACAATGGCTTTCTTACATAATACTAAAAGGACTTATTTTAAAGTTTACTATTTTAGTACACTGGATTGGATTTTGATTTTATTGGCACAAAAACGACTAAAGTTATACTGTGCCAAGAAAAAAGTACACTGTATTCCTATATGTGCCATTACTGTAGTCAGTTGAAAGTTGCAGCCATTATCAATCCACTGCCGGATGGAAGCTTCCTCAACAATTCACGCTGAGGGAAATTAACCATAATCTGCCACACTGGTCCAGTGTGGGTTGGCAGATTGACTGTATTTAGCAGCCAGGGGCTTGAACACTGGTCTACTCGAAGAGTGCGTGCTACTGCACTCCCACTCCTGACCACTTGGCTATGGAAGCCTATTACTGTAGTAAGTAAATACAGTAAACCCCCGCTATTCGCGGGTGTTACATTCCTGAGAAATGCCGCGAATACTGAGTTATGGCTCCCACAGTAATAAAGGGGTTCCGTTCCAAAGTATGAAATAAAGAAGAAAAACTAATCTAAAATTGTCTATGTATGTATTATATGTACCTTCATAATATTACTATGTACATAGACAGTACATAGTGAAATGCAAGCATATGGCATCGAAATGAAAATAAGAAACAATTTAATATTAAATGTAATATTTATTACAAATTTCAAACCAGCGCCTTTGCTAGCTAAAAAACTTATCCCGCCAGTGCTATCAACAGTTTCGCTAAAGTGTTGATAAAGGAGTTTTGCCTTTTCACGAATGATGAGTGAACTTAACTCAGTTTTATTTTGAGTTCGGTGAAATGCAAGCCACAGATTTAAAGCCTTTTCCATTTTTTTCTAATTACAGAGCAAATTTTTGAAGCAGTTAGCGCGTTTTCACGGACACTACGGCAGATTTTTTTCTTCCGATTTCTTGATTGATCGTACCGTTGACTCATTGATTTTATAATGTTTTGCCACTGAGGAGACACTTTCACCATTAGAAATTTTATCTAATAACTCGATTTTATTGGCTAATGTCATCAACTTCTTTGATCTTTTCACATTTCCCTTGTTATTTGTAGCAATATTTTTATACGGGTTAGGAAGAACTTGTCCACAATAAAGTCACTTTCTTCCATTAACACACTCGAAAAAGTCTGTTTTACACTGCAAAATGGTAGATTTTTCACTTTTGTAAGCATATCAATTTATAAGCATATAAATTAAAAGCAAACGACGAAACATTCCATGACAAGCGCATAACACACACTGATGAACAAGGATTAGCAGGAAACATCCATGCCGGGATTTTGTCACCCCTCTCCCCCCACCGACTGAGCGCTGTTTTGACCAGGAAAGATAATTTTAGCCATGCCCATGTTTTTTATGGCGGAAAATGTTCACGGTGCTTTAAAATTCGCATTTTTTTTTTAGGTTTCATTTTATATTAAATCAGCAACTGCGAATACAGATACCGCAAATAGCGGGGGTTTACTGTACTTCCATCAAGTTCTCCTCCCCTAGTTCCTCTGCTCAATAATATTATATTTTTCATTCATAATTATTTAATTTTTTTTATAAAAACTTTAAAAAGACAGCAATAATAATCCTTATTATGCCATACATATGAATATATATTTTTTTAAGCTGATTTCCAGCTTTATAAATGCTCAAGATCTTGTCAAGTGGTAGTGCAGGAGTGCAGTACATGCATGCATTTGAAATGACTGTGGTCTGAGCCTACGTGACTGCTAAATATGGTACTGATTGAATTGTTATCAAAATAAATAATTAATTGCAAGTTCCTCTGACTTTGAGCATGCTAGAGTATAGACAGAGGGGTTTTTTTCCCCCACAAATATAATACTAGCTTACATGCCTGATGTATTTTATACACCAAAAAATAGTAAAACTTTTAAATTTAAATATCTGTTAGAATTATATCAGTGTGAATTTTTATATTCCTCTAGTGTGATATTTACTTTTGGTCTCCATAATCAGTTTTTTTTTTTTTAATGGGTAAAATTATAGTTTCTAATTATGTTTTGCTATTGTTTTATAATATAATGCCAGAATTAATGAATTTTTATTTTTATATTTTAAAATTTTTTTCCTTTTTTTTTTTTATACCAAAAAGCTTATTGGTGAGGCAACAAGTACCTGCCATTATTATGGTTTCTTTTCTCATTTGCTACACAGTTGAAAATAAATTTTTTTTTTTTTTTTTTTTTCATATCTTCCTGACCTTTTTTGGAACTTGGTCTGTCACTTTTATGAAAGAACTCCACCAAGGTCATACTTCAGAATAAGATACAATGAATAAACAACTTTCTTTAAACATGATAACAGTAAATTGATTTTGTATGCACTTGTACAAGAGAATGAACTGATAGAAACACAGCTGCTGTTATCTTGAGAAACCTTTCTTTAAGGCTGGACCTCTGGAACACGAATGAATAAGTGAACTATGTTTCTCTGAAATGTAGCTATACACCAAAAACAGTAAAACTTATAAATTTAAATATCCTATAATTATATCAATGTGAATTTTATTATTTCTCCAGTATGATAGTTTCTCTTATTAGTTGTTTACATGATTTAGTTTTATGAAATAATGACTTCCCTGGAAGCCAGTTCAAGAAGTCATAAACACTGCCAATGCAAATAAATAGATATCTTTTGGTAGTATTATGAACTGCATACTTTAACTTGATAACGTGAAGATTTCAACTTAGAACCAGTCTTCAGTCATGGAACTGATCTTCGTATGTCTTCTAACAGGTTAATGTTCATTTATCATAATCTATCTATATATAAATAGTTGGGGAAAATCTAATCACAAATTTGTTATATCAGCATTTCTCAAACTGTGGTCTGCAAACCCTGGGGTTCCCAAGAGATGTTTTAGGAGGGGGGGGGTCCACAAATAATATCTGAAATTTGTTATTACTATTTAAAAATTGAAAAAAAGTTAAGAGCATAGAAATAATAATTTTAAGTGAGAGTCTTCAAAAAGATTTTTGAAGCTAAAGGTGGGGGGGGGGTCCTTATGTCACTAAAGTTTGAGAACTACTGTGCTATATGGTTATAACATGATTTTTGTCCACTTGCTGTATATGACTTTAAACTGAAGTTCATAAATTTTTTTTTTTTTTTACAGAAAATATGTTTTATGTACAACATTATTGCTATGTTTTGCCTCAGTTTTGATACTGTGAATAAAAAGTATGTTGTTTTTGTAAAGCAGCTGCTATGCAGTAATGGACATAGTTGTATTACTGTATTTCATGAAATTACAAGTTGCCTAGGTCATAAAGTTGTTAACATTTAATAATTTTTTTCTCCAGCCTTCATTATTTGGGAATATTATGATCCTTTCCCCCCACTTTCTCCAAAAAAAATGATTAGATAATATCAGAAAACAAGTTAGGTAATGTACTCAGTGCATTTCATTTCAGGCATATTAAATTTTTATTTTCTTAAATTAATTGAATTTTTTTCTTTTTCTGTGATTAATAGAAGTGGAAAGTAAATATAGTTATCTTCTTGTTGATTAATTATTAAGTTTCTAACTTTATAGAACATGTAATAAAATTCTAGTTTTTTGCATTCCATAAACTTAAGCCATTCACTTTCTCTCTTCAATCATATACTGTTTGTTTTTAAGTCTCTTCTCTTTCTATTCACAAGTGATGCTGTTCACGAGTCTTGCATAACAATACATGCAAAGCATTGACTGTCTGAAGTTAATAATACTGCATTAAAACAATGTTTAATTTATTACTTTCTTTTTTCCATGCAAAGTATGTATGGAAAAAAGAAATAATAATTACCAGATTTCTATTTGACCAATTTTAATGACATTTTGGATGGCTTGCAAAATCTTTCTAAAATAATACTAAATATAAAATTTTTGTGAAAATCCATCCACTGAGAATTGGTCTTACAAGTGGATGGACAGACAGATGTTGTGAAGACAGTAAGGTGCTTGTACATGTATATATGCAAGTACTCCTAAAAAGGAAAACTGCTTTGAATGATTTTTCATTCAGTGTGATCAAACAGAATTGTATACAACATACTATGCACAAATAAACTGAATTACACAGCATTATAGTAAGAGAACTTTGGAATAACACATGTAGATACTTAACAGATGTTTCAGAATATTTGTGGACTGAATTTTTATTTTATTTATTTTACATAAACTGATCTGTAGTAGAATAAAAGTTTGTCAGGATAATTTATTTACTGTGTATATATTTTTGAGATCATAAGTTGACTGTGAATTTAATTAAATTCTTCCATCATTAACAGGCTTTGGTCAATGAAAAAGTTTACCAATTATCATTTTGAGACTGAAATCGCATATAACAATCAGCAAATACAACAGCTAAGAAATCGGAGGAAATATATGATTGAATATATAAAAGAAAATATGAAGTATAACGAAGCAAAAATGTTGCTTGATGAGTTTGACACTGACAGCTTACCAGTAAGTTGCTCATTATTACTGTTGAATTGGTATTCATTTTTGGTTATAAATGTATATAAAAAAATATACCTGACCTCCTCCATAACATGGATTTGCTATAAAATTGCACTGTAATGCAAAAATTTGTACACCATGAATTATGGTTCTCATTAGATCACCAACAAAATGAGTCAAGAATCATTTAAAAAAAAAAAAAAAAAAAAAAAAAAAACTGCACTGTATAATATAATTAACTCTGTCTTCCTCAGTCTTAAGGCCCTAAAAGAAACTGACACTTCCAACGTTAGAGGCGAACAGACCTATTTTCTTTTGATATACAATATACTTTTTTTGTTATGCATTTAATATTTTGGAGTAATTTATTTTTATTAAATAATACAGTAACTCTGATTTGCTGTAATTTCTGCAGAATGATGGTCACCAGCATTAAACCAAAATGTTAATTTGTACTGCCTGTTGGTACAGTGGGTTCAAACGCTGTATCTGGTAATAAACTTAAGTAAAATTCTTGTGGGAACTAAAGCAAGAAGACTGAAGCAGTCATTAGCCTTTTCCCGAGTATGCGTGTGTATATAAATTTTTTATACTCCTTTGGTCCTCACACCAGGGATCAAAGGTGTATGAAAAATGTATATATTTTGAAGGCTCTCTCAATATAGTATTCACAAGTTAATCTGTATGTATATATATGTACAGTTTCTCTTGAAATTCTATGGAGATGTGGATCATCTGTCAACTATGATAGAAGAGAGATAGGAATCAACTCTCATAATGGCAACATAAAAAATCAGAACTGCAACCAAATCATATAGATCAGTTCATAAGGCTAATGCACTTTCCAAAATTATAGAGAATAATCAATGTATAGACAAAATTTAAATCTTTTTAAGAAATTAAGCAATATTCATCATGGTAGGTGTACTACAACCAGTCTTTTAACCTTAGAACATGATTTTAGGTCTGCCATGCATTTAAGCATTTGTATATGGCATACTTAGATATCTCTCTCTCTAAAGATTTTGACTGTTTTTCATAATAAACTTATCCTTAAACTTCAACTCATTGCAGCGACAGGTCAGGTGTTGAACAATAAGACTGGATTTGTGAAAATAAATCAAGACCACACAGATTCATTTTCAAATGTAAGGGGGATTCCACAGAGATCTTCTCTAAGCCTTGTCTTTCTTCAAATTTTCATAAATGACACAAAGATTGTATGCAGGATGACAGTTACTCTGTTATAATATCTGCTGAAAACATCAAGGTTTACAACGCCATCTCTGCCATCCAAGTGTCATGAGTTTGAATAGGGCTTAAACCAAATTAAAGCCTACTCCATTTTTTCATACTTCACATGAAAAAATGCTGCCTAATTGTGTATGCTGATTACCACAAAAGAAACATTATGAAGCACAACTATGCCATAGCTGAACACCAAATTACTAGAGCCAGCAATACCACTGATTTGGGTGTATGTTTCAAATTATGGTTTCTACAGAAAAAATATAACTATCATAGTGCATGGGACATCAAAAGTATTGGGCTTATCAGAGTTTTTCAGAGATTTCTTGTAAGCGTATGCCGGATGACCTTTTTTTACTCATTCTAGAAAATGCCTCTCACGTATTGTTCCCAACTTGCCAAGGATTAGTTAACATAATAATAAAAAGAATACAGAAAGATTTGGTAACTTAAAGATGGTGTAGATTATAATTGTAGAACTTGCAGAGAATGGTGTGCTCACTATGGTCTTCTAACCTTAGACATATCAAACATAACCACATAGAATTATGTTTGATACATCTCTAATTAATTCAGGGATAATGGCTGTTCCCCAGTTATTAAGTTTAATAAACTTTGTCCTACTTATTTGGGTCTCAGTAGTCAGAACTAACCATCTCTCAGTTATTATTTAATAGTTTTCCAAATTATTAAACAAAACTAATTGAAGTAGAATTAACTCAATAAAGATTGAGTGTAGCAATAACCAGTCCCACAAGAGCATTAAAATCCAATCAAAAGAAAATTAAAATCAGTAATACCATCATTTTTCCTACTTTTTATTTTTTTTTTATCTCCACCTCCCTTTCTCATCATTCTACACTCATTATTTCTACTTCTCATTCTTCCCTTCTCCATTTCTTACATTTGTGCTTTTTTTGACCAGCTTCTCTATCTGCTATGCTGCTCTGAAACACATTCCAAGATCTTCATTCATTTTAAATATAGATATTTCATAGGTTATAGATTGCTTTTTCCAAAATCAAGTGAGATATCACTGCAAACCTTGAAAAATATATGTATGCTTCTATGTATGGAGTTAATTACCTTTTTTTTTTACTTTGTTAGATTTATTTTATACACTTACTGCCAATATTAAGTGCATTTTAAAAATAAATTAAAAGAAATTATACTTGTGTTCGTTTATTAAAATCAACACTTAAGGTATCCCAGTTGTACGTACGGTTATGTTCTTGTATATATTTGTACAGATTTCACACTTTTAAGGTTTATACTGTTATTTAAATGAAAAAAAAAAAAAAAAAAAAAAAAACCCTCTAATTTCAATAACCAGATGGAAGTTTGTTCTAACAGTCAGTTACTCTGTGGCTGAAAGCAAATTTTCACACATCTATCCTACAACCATCATTTTTCAATTTACATTTATATCCCTTGTGTGAAAAAGGTGTAAGGATGCCATCAGCATTTAGTTTACTCAGTGATTTGCAGCATTAAACTTCTGGTCTCCTTATAGTTGCCTATCCATTTATATTAAGAGAAGCTACAAAAGAGGTAGCTAAATCTTTGGCCATAATATTGAGAGCATTGTTAAATTCAGGAGAAGTACCTGAAGATTGATGTGCAAATGCCTGTTCAAAGGGTGAAGTGGGTAACTATAGACCTATAAGTTTAACCTCCATGCCAGGTGTAATAATGGAATCATTAGTTGGAGAAATAATGCAAGATCATCTTGATAGGAATGGAGCCATAAAGCAATTGTAGCACCAGTTTGCTAAAAGGAGATCATGCCACAAATCTGATTGAATTACTGAGGTTATCAAAAAGGAAATAGATTCAGGGAATTAATTTTATCATCTACTTAGATTTTATTAAAGCCTTTGAGGTTCTTGGAAAGATTCAGACTGGCAATTTGGCTGGTGAGAATAGCAGAAACATCCATATGAGGAGCGATTAAAAAGTTTGGAAACAAGGCATATTAGGGGGAGATAGTACTTGTAGTTAAAATATTAACCATTGCCGAAAACTAATAGACTTGGCTTCAGGAAAGTAACATTTGTCATCGTTTTCATCCAGTGATGTGAACTGCCTTCTGGTTGATTTTATTGTGGTTGAGTTGACAATTGGAAATTTTAGGAGTGACTGGTTCCATTACCTTCTGGCAGTGGGAAGAGTACGATAAGATGGTTACAGGTTATATAGAGGTGTTTTTTTTTTTTTTTTTTTTTACTAATGCAATATAAGCTTATATTCTTGTATCCAATAATTTCCAGCAGAATAATATTTTTTGTTTGAGAAAAAAAAAAATTATAATTTGTGTTAAACTTTTTTTTTTTTTTTTTTTTTTTTTTTTTTTAGCAAACAAGAATAAGAAAAAATACTGATTACTGTAAGCCAAAATTCAAAGGTATGATGTTAGTGTTATTTTTTTTTATGTACAGATAATTTCGCTTTAAATTTCAGTTAAGTTGAAATATATTGAATTATGGAAAGACATATTCCTCGTTAGTTTGGTAGCATGAACCAGAACTATAATGTTCAATATGTAAAAGAATAGAGGTAAACTTCTCTTATTCTTTTACAAATATTCCTTGTTAGTATACTGCTGCAACATCACGATGCCAACAAAGCTGGAAATTATTCCTCCCTCTTCAACCAAAATAATCCATTTCAGTAAAAAATCAGTAATGGAACTGAACCAGCCTTCAAAAGGACACTCTACTACTACTACTACTTCAGTGCTTGCAGAAATCCAAGGCTACTACAGTTTCATAATAACGGTATTGCAGGTTTGATCTTATTTTCACTAAAGACAAAATTATAGAAGGTATTTACGCAGAAACTACTTATCAACAATAAGAATTAAGAATCTTCTGATTTGGGAATTTCAGTTTGTTACATGCACAAATCCTTTTGTACGAGGGGGTATCAAAAAGTTCGTACCCTGACCTAGATAAAACATTAGTAGGAAGATGCCATTTTTATTATAAGTTGTCTACATATTCCATAACTAATGTGTGAAATTTCACTCCCCGTAAGTGATCGTACACCAGAGGTGGAGCCCGGAATCTGAGGAAGGATGCTAAGGTTGACAAAGTGGAGTATCGAGCAATGATCAAGTTCCTGCATTTGCAAGACAAAACTCAGGAAATTGAGGAAGAAATGAAAGCTGTATATGGGCAGAATTGTCCATCCTATAACATAATAAAAAAGTGGAAACGGGAGTTCCGGTGCGGTCGTACAAGTGACTCTGATGAGCCAAGAGAAGGAAGGCCATCCACAGACAGTGAGACGGTTGTAAATGTTGAGCAGCTGGTGCTGAGTGACAGACGTGTGACAATTCATTTCATTGCAAATGCAGTGGGATTTAGTTATGGGTCTGCCCACAGCATTTTACATGGCCTGCATGTCTAAGGTCTCCACACAATGGGTTCCAATGTTGCTGATGCCTTTGCAGAAGCAATGTCAAATGTAATGTTCTTGCGAACTGTTGGATTTGTGTAATGCGGATGTTGGGAACCTTTTTGTTTGTTTGGTGACAAATGATGAATGTTGGGTGTACGATGAAGAAACCATTGCATGGATGCCGCTTTGATTAGTCTCAGGAAGTCATCAATGAAGTGGAATCATGGTTTCAGGCAAAAAGTGTGGACTTCTATGATCGAGGCATTAAACAACCAATATACATGGAGAGTACGTAGAAAAGGATTAAAGTTCCTGTGAAGTTTAACCTTTCCAGAACTATTATTCCTAGGTAAGGGTATAAACCTAGGAATAATAGCCCTAGAATATATATATATAAGAAATGAGATATAGTCCGTTCACCATATTTGTTCAAAATTTTTGGGCATCTTGAGGCATAGTTGATTTCCTCTGTGATTCAATTCTACTAATATATTTTTTACCCCCCCCCCCCACATCTCATCATTCCAAACTTAATTTCTTGCAATTTGTTTGAGAATTCTAAATAAAAAAAAAATATTAATAATATTTGAATAAAGTCTTTGCTCTTGCCCATGCTTTAACTGTACTAGGTTGCCACAAAGTCTACAAATTCAAAATAAATAGACTTTTGGATGAAGATAATTTGTTTTTAATATAATAGTTGAATTCAACTTGTATAAGTTTAATTTTAATTTGTCAATCAAGTAATATGAGTATCGACCAACTGAGGATGCTATTGGTCAATATTTCTGTCTTTCACTCAGATTAAATGTCCGTGAATACAAGTTTTTTAACCATTAATTCTGTGCAGACATTCCCAATCTGCAATTTTGCCACTGGCAGATATTCAGGTATCTGGGAAGGCCTCATCGGCATTTCAGCTTTAAGTTTACTTATCAAGATCATATCATATTTACTTGTCAGGATCAGATAACTTTTTTTGTCACTTTTGTTTGTTTTTGATATTCATATTTTAAATTAGATCATTTGCAAATATTTTCATGGCAGTGCCACAAATTACTGTGAAATTATTCAAAAATGCATTAAAAGGTTAAGTCCACAATGAGTGCCCTGTGGGCCATTTCTCTGAACATAATTTTTATTTCCAAGCTTATTAACACAGACTGCAAATTTTTTACATACAAGGTATGTTTGTATAACTTGTCTGTTTCCACAACTGTATAATATATATATATATTTTTTTTTTTTTTTTTTTTTTTTTTAACAGAAAAGCTACATTAATCATATCAGTATGCCTTGATTAAATCTAAAATTTCAGTCAGAATAAAATTTATTAGTATCTAGATACAAAGTGAAGGATCCTGTAATTTATTCAAGTAAAAGCTGTATGCTTTTAAATTTTTGATGATATTCAAAAATTTGATGTTGGCATATGAATTTGTATTCGGTATAGAAAATTTATCCAAGATTAATGTTAATTATTAATGTTAAGCCTGCAGTTAGATTAGTTAAAACAAAGATGTGCCTTGTAAATAATAATGAGAGTTTGAATGCTCTTAAACCATGTGGGTATCTTTCTGATGTCAGCATGATGGCAGTGAGATCAGTTAATGACTTAAAAAAAAATTATTTTTTTTGACATCCATGATAGAAATTCTGTTTATCCCTCTAGATTTCTTGTGCTTCAAGTTATCCATAATGTTGCCAGTGTCTTAAATACTAGACTTAAAATAACACTTGTATGAATGATACTAAAAGTAATATCAGAACTATTTAATCCATTAGCGCAAAACATTAGACAAATAGAAAGTTTTTCTCTAATGAAAAAAAAAATTAAAAACTTAAATTTCAAAAATTGTTTACCAGTTATTCCTGCCTATTAGGCTCTAAACTCTATCAACTAATAAAAAAAAAAAGTGTGTTTTAAACTAGTTTTCATCTTATAAATAAGATTATTGATCATTTCCATCTCTCCTTTTGAGCCATATTTTTATCTGTGAACCTTTTGAGTCTAAAAGGCTTTTTTGTATTTTTTATGTTTAATAAAAAACATAAAAAACATTGCTTGTGTTTCTTAATACTTTTATAACAATGAAAAATGAGATATTTTTGAATAATTCTTGTAGCCCTTAAAATCTTTATCTTGCATTGTATTAATAATCTTTAATTGAATCCAAGGCCTACTTTTCATATTAGCCAGAGATTTATTTTTTTCCCTCAGTGGGTCCTTTAGAGTTATTGAGTGGACTAAATTTCAGAGGAAATCTACATCTATAAATTGCATAACTACATGCTGAGCAAAAAACTCTTCAGATTTCTCTTTCTCATTAAGCTTTAACTGAATAAATTTTCAAAGTAACTATCATTGATAGTTAATGCAATACTCCATGTATTAACAATCTTCAGGTAAAGCAACCTAGGTGGCAGTGATCTGTGTATTGGTGTGGCACTGTTTTAAAACATTTTGCTCATTATGTTGCCCCCCCATGAGTTTTGACTATTTGGTCATTTGGCATGTTTACCTAATTTTAGATAATTTCTTGCTGGACTTGTGCTTGTGTGTGTGTTGATCACTATGAAAGATATTGGAACCTTTCTCCTTAGGATTTTGACATTATTTGGTGTCCTCCTGATGGATGTTTTATTTTGACAGTCTTGTGGTTTAGTGATTGCTGAATCCAAGTTGTGTGTTTTTTTTTTTTAAATGAAAATCCATCTGTGTTGTACCTTCAGTAGCTTTTCTTTTTTTTTTTTTGTATTTAATTTTTTGGCAATAAAAGTGATTAGTTCACAATCAAGTTCCTGGATGGGTGCTGTTGCAGTCATGTATGATGAGCTTGAAAATAAATGGAAGTGGTTTATTGTAGTTAAAACTTCTTCCAACACATGGTTTTATAAAGATTATCCAATAGACTGACAGGCTGCAAGTAACAAACAACCAGTTTCATTAGTAATGTTAATGTTCTGTGTCACAATTTTGCAATGGAACAATGAAAGACTCAAATTTTGTTTTAAACGGAAAATATGCAACAGAAACATATGAATTGTTGAAAACTATTTATGGCGATGAAATGTTAAGTCATACTAGTATGTTTGAATGGTGTAAGCAGTTCAAAGATGGATACGAGGATGTCCACGATGACCGAAGAAGTAGGTGTCTGTCAACCTCTCAAAATGAGGACTGAGTTGCAGTATTTTATCAAATTGTAGTAAGATCTCATTGTGTGACCCTTGGAATGATGGTTGATAAGTTGGATATGTCGTTGTTATTTGGTTTTTAGGAGCATTAGCAACTAAGGCCATATTGCTCCGGGGCTATGCGGTGGTCATTCCCTGACCTTTCCGCATCCTCCGTATTTGGTAGTCATGGGCTCGAACCCCGGTCTAATCAAGAAGCATGTGCTAAGCACTGCTGCTCCTGCCCACCTGGCTACGGAGGCACCAATGAGTTAGATATGAATGAGGAGATGATTTGTGAAATTCTACATGACGATTTAGGGAAAAAAAACAATTGCTTATGCTCATCCGTGAATGCCTCATGGATGAGCAGAAGCAATGAAGAGTGTCATCATGTGAAGACTTCATCCAGACTTGTCAAGAAAATCCTAAAATCTCAACTGTATTGTCACTGGAGATGAGTGTTGGGTGTTTTAGTATAACCCAAAGATAAAGCATCAGAGCATGCAGCAGATTTAAAAATCATTCAGGGACCAAAAAGTTTTGTTTATGGGAGTCCAGGATCAAGATGATTGCTGATCATGTTTTCCAATAAACTGTGTGGTTCATAAGCAATTTTCACCTGAAGTGAAGAGAGTCAGTGCTGTGTTCTACGTACAGGTGCTTTAGGCTGTTGAAGTACATTTCTCCAATGAAGCTGTAATATCAAGAGAAACGCAGCTGGTTCTTGTTGCACAATCCCTCTGCACTTGTTGAGAAGGCATTTCTGATGAAACATGGTATTGTACAACTTAACTAAAAACCCTACTTTCCTGATCGAGCACTAATCAGTATTCTTAAAGTATTAAAGTATCAGTATTAAAGAGTATTCTTACTCTTTCCCAAAGTGAAAACTGCCCTCAAAAGGAAAGATTTCAGGAAGTTTATGCAAGGAAAAATGTAACTGCCAAACTGAAAATCATCTCTTTGGATACCTTCACTGACTCTTTTCAGAAACTTTTAGAATGATGTAATGAGTGCATTCAACAGGTGGTGATTATTTTTAATAAAAATAAAATAAGTTTTGAGTTCCTTCATTTTGTGTTCTTTTTATTAAACCAATCCAGAAACTTTATTACTCTACCTTGTATATATTTATATAAAGATGTAACTACCGTCAAGGTTAAAAAGGAAAGGGATTTTACTTCTACAAAGGTGTTTACAATGGTTTTAGTTTTTAAATTCTTTTCAGTGGAACCATCTGATGTAAATGGGTAGTGTTCAGGAAAGTGGTTGTATGTACTACTTAGCTTTTTACACCACTAATAGTTATTTTTCAGTTTAGATCTAAATGGATGTCACATGAAGTAGTGAGACTAGTGGCAGAGAATGATTATAATTTATCATGGGAGATAGAAACCTATTAATAAAATTAAACTGGTCTGCAATCAAGTTACAATGGGGGTTAGGCAAGCTAAGGCAGGTTACGAGAACTCTTGAGCTTAAAAAAAAAGCAAAAAAAAAAAAAGCAAAATATTATTTGCTTTTATTACCAATGTGATTTATCACTGAAAGGGATGAATAAAATAAATTTTCTGTTTATACTCCGGGACGACCAAACGGTCAGAGGAGTTCACAAGATAGACAGATTACAAGAAACAGCACCGTAGTCACGGGCTTGAACCCCGGTCACTCAAGGCACGTGTACTTATGCACCCGCGCGCCTGACCACTAGGCTACGGCGGCATCACATTGGTCAACTGAATGTGAATGTCTTAACCATTAGCAGTAACTGATTTTATTAACCTCATCCTTTAATGGTCTGGAGTGTGCAGAAGGATTCAGGGTGTTGACTATAAGCTGGTCAGGCAGCACACAACTTGGCATGCTTCTTTTGTAGTGAAAATTCACTGTATATTCTGAAAAGGGGTACTAATTTTTCAAATGTGTTAACACAAAAATTTATTAATTGAATTTTTGTAAGACAAGGACTTTTTTTTTTTTTCCCAGCTAGATCTACATCTCAGTAATATAAAACATACACAGTTTGTATTTAATTCCTGTTTTTGTTGGAAATGCTTCTCTTTCCTTTTCTAAAAGAAAACTTAGGAGATTTTCATTTTTATGGCAGAATTATCTGTTTCATCTGTATTTAGAATACATAGTCATTTTCAGTGACTGAAGTGAAACAGTGTTCATTGTTTGACAGTTACTTCAGCAAATAAACTCATCAGCCAGTAAAATAACACATCAGAACAATTTATTCTGGCCAATAAGCAGGTATTGGTAAAAGAGGTTGCTGGGATTTCTGCAGTCATTTAGTAAACTTTGCCAACTTTTTATAATAATCATTATTGTTTTCGAATGTTTCATATATACATTATTACTTCTTCACAAGGACTTTCCAGTGTGGCCATCCTGTGGAATAATGGAATTCATGTTTTTCTTGTACTAACAGCGGTGCTGTGAGCACAAATTCAGTACATAGTTTCATGTAAACATTGGCATAAAGGGTGATGAGATCACATACATAATTACCACTCTTTCCAGATGAATTCTGATAGGGACATTTGCAGTAAGAAACATAGCCAAGCATTGTTCTCTGAAAAATGCTGCAAAAGTCAAAACATGATTTAACACTAGTAGAGGCATGCATATGATGCAGGAAAGCAAGCTTATGCAGCATCAGCCAAAAAAAAAAAAAAACCCTCCCACTTCACCCCTCCATTCGTTCCAAATGCCTGTCTAGCTCAGCCTTAAATTTATTTAGACTATCAACTTCCACAACAAAAGATGGTAGTTTGTTCCACCAATCAACCACCCGCTGGCTAAAGGCAAACTTCTGTACATCCATTCTACAACTGTTCCTCAATTTGACAGCGAAGACTTCTCCTTAACAAACCCATGCTGTGTCTAAATTATTACTGCAGTCTTGTCTAGATGATCCTGCAGTGCTTTATTTTCATTGTTTCCAGAATCCATTATTTTCCCCAGAACAGAAGTTAAACTAGCAGGTCTGTAATTACTTGTCACCCTTTGATCCCCCTTTGTGAATTAGGGATAAATTTGCACATCTCCATCCCCTGAGTCCAAGGATGCTCGCATAATTAATGCTAAGGGTTTGGTTACCTCCTTTAATATCACTGTGATAGATCCCATCCACCCCAGGTGCCTTTCTCATGTTTAACTTCAACAATTTCCTATCCATTTTGCTGTCAGTTATTACAAAGTCATTTAGCTCCCTGTCAGAGTATAATAAGCATTTGGCCTTCATTTTCCTACAGAATTCCTCATGTGTAAATGTAGATGCAAAATACCCAAGTTTGTCAGCAACTTGAGCAGGATCAACCGTCGATACCAAGATGACCAATCTGATTCATCCCCTTCTTTCTAGAGTAAAGAATCTTTTTGCCAGTGATTTCTTGTAATTGCTGTCACTTACCTAACCTCATTTGTGACTTGATTACAGACCAGCTTATATAGGCTTCTGTGTCATGTGATAATTTATGTGCATCCCATGCAATTTTCTTCTCTTTCACGAGTCTCATTAGTTCGTCTGATATCCATTTAGGCCTAAACCTTGAACAGTATTTTTTAGTTGGTAAAAAAAAACTTGGTACCTTCCAAGATTATTTCCTTGAATGCTTCCCTATTAGAATTATGAATTTGCTGTTGGTAACATCAGTTGATCCCACTGTATAGAATTTAAAAACGGTCTCAGACCACGGTAGTCACCTTTATGAAAGCAAAAACCATTCGCTTTAATCCTGATGGTAGTTTAATCTTAAAGTAAATCCCACATCATTACACTGTGATCACTGCCACCTAGTGGTTCCTTCATCTGGAGATGCTTAATGCATGAATAATCGCTGCTAATAATCAGATCAAGAGTATTACTCCCTCTGGTTGCCTTTCAAACATGCTGCTGTAGAAAACAATCATCCAATAAATCCACAAAAGTCTTGTTAGTGTGTGAGTGACCAATGCACAGGTTCCAGTCAATATCTGGCAAGTTAAAATCCCACATTATAAAACATTTCTGATTTACTGGCCCACTGCTGTATTTCTCTGTACAATTGTTTGTTGTACTGATTAGGGTCATTAAGCCTATAACACACTCCTACCTTCATTTTTGTTTTTGCAGCACTTATGTCACACCCACCAAATTGATTGAAATTGCACTGTCCACCCATGTCAACTGGATGCACTTCCTTAGGTTTTATGTTTCTTAACTAACAGCATGACCTTTCTTGTTCTGTCTATCCTTTCTGTACACATTGTACTCCCCAAATTCCAATTCTGCACTGCTTATATCTGTGTGACACCACATCTGTGATATCCCAACAATATCCACGTTTGATGTCTTGACCACCACTTCAAATTCATCAAATTTATTTACTGTACTCCTAGCATTGGTGTATGTGCAAGTATACATGCACCTGTTCTTACTTTTAGTTACCCTAACACAGCCCATATATTTATTTGTTCCATGATGACCCCTAGCAGTCCTTGAAATTTCTAGCACTTTGCTTTCCAGACTGCTGCTAAGTCTAATAGAAGCAGTGCAAAAATCACTTTCACTTCTGCCTGCAGCTGCTATTAAGCTTTGTTTGTTTGTGATTCCCCCCCCCCCCAAGCTGGCAGTTTTCTGACCCACCTAACATTGCCTCAATAGCATCAGCATATTCTTGAATACTTTCTATTTGACTGTATGTAGGCGCCTCCGTAGCCAGGTGGGCAGGAGCAGCAGTGCGTAGCACATGCTTCTTGATTAGACCGGGGTTTGAGCCCGTGACCACCAAATATGGAGGATGTGGAAAGGTCAGAGAATGACCACCACATATCCCTGGAGCAATATGGCCTTAGTTGCTAATGCTCCTAAAAACCAAAAATAACAACAATAAATAACTGTATGTAACTGCATTTCTCACATTGTCACTGCTACTGATGGAAATTTAAAAATGTTTTTGAAAGCTAGGTAGGGTCTTGAGCAGCCTCAAGAATATTTAATTTTTTGCATGAAAGGCTATAAAAGGACTAGGGTAGATTTCCATCCCACATGTTTACCTGCTGGTTTAAAGAAATAGTAGTGAATGTAACAATTCTGTAAATCTGTCCAGCATGATTGGCGATTTTAAAATCTTCTGAGTTTTGTATTGCTGCTTTGTTTATAAGATGCATCACTATTTAAAAACATTCCCTGTTGTACAATGTTTATGCACTTAATTAAATGTATATATTTGATTATTGCAAAACACTTAAGATTTTGAAAAGTTCATGGCCTAAATATGAAGGGTTTATTTGTGGAGTATGGTAACAGGTTACTCTTCAATGTAGTCTGCTTTGTAGTCAATTCACTTTTGCCACTGATGTTGTAATGCATTGATTGATTGGTTGGTGAGAAAATGGATACCAGTGCCGTATTTTTTCGAATTGGAGAAATAGGCAAAAGTCCAGTGTTGCTAGGCTTGGTGAATATGGGGGATGGTCCGGGATTTCAAAGCTGCACTCATTAAGTGTAACTATGACAGTGACAGACTTGTGAGCAGGTGCTTTGTCCTGGTCAAGATTCCTTTGCTGAGTTTTCCTTGACATTTCCATGTAAACCCCTTGTAAGGTCTTATCATATGACCATAAGGCTGTCTGGCCTTTCTGAAAGTAATCTACTAGCAGCACTCCATAGTCATCCCCAAAAAAAAACTGATGCATCACCTCATCAGCAGAAGGAATTGACTTGGCTTTCTTTGGAGGGGGAGAAGAGCTGTTTCCATTGTTTGGACTGCTCCTTTTTTCTGCCTGAAAGTGGTGGACCCATGTTGCATCCATGGTCAGGGACCTTGCAAGGAAATTTGTTGGATCTGCTTGAAAATGATGCAAATGTTCACTTGACAATTCTTGTGTATTTTTTGGTGGTGACTGGTGGTGAATTATTTTGGTGGTGAATTATTCCAGTCACCACCAAATACCTCCGTATTTGGTGGTGACTGGCTCGAACCCCGGTCTAATCAAGAAGCGTGTGCTACGCACTGCTGCTCCTTCCCACCTGGCTACGGAGGCTCCAATAGGATGGGGCATTCTCCCCCAATGTTGCAACCCTATCCTCACTAATTGCCTTTGGCATTAGTCCCTTTTTTCCCAAATTATTGGATGACTACAGTGTGACTAATTTTGTCCATCTTTTCTTATTCACTTCAGTACCTGTAATTAAAAAAAAAAATGTTATTGAAACTGCATTAAATTTGGTGGTTACTATTTGAAGTGTTATACATTAAGTACAGAAATTTTTATACTTTCATACTCAAGCCACTGACTTTTCAAATGCTTCTCATAAATTCTTATTTTTAGCAGTTCTTAAATCATATTTTTTTTTTCTTTGAAATATTTCAGAAAACTCTCCTTTTAATCCATTTAATTCTATCTTAATGTGGTTAAGTAATCCGTTATTAGGAGACAGATGTCAGCCCGGTGCCCTTATTTGTCGATACTGTAAATCGCACAATGGAATGGCTATGAAGGAAACAGACCATGTTGGTATGTAAAAATCATGAATATAACAACTAATGATAGAAATAATAAGCTGTGTTTTTTTTCATCTACTTGTAGGTAACCCATTCAGAGTTCACTACACATTATTACTACATTATACATCTGAGAATTCTTCCAATTTCTATTTTTTTTTTTTTTTTTTTCTCCTTTGTAATCAAGACCACATATTCATAGTTGTTCATAAACAGTCACTCCATTATTTTTTATACGAGGGGTGATCATTTAATTCACGGACTGGTGCAAGATCTTATATTAATTGTCATCATCTGAACCTTCTGTGGATTTCTCGTCAGTGCTCTCCCTTGAACTTTACACTTTTTTTTCCACCGTTGTACCCGTGCATTAAATGCTTCTTGCAAGCCATTTTTCAAAAGACTGAAATGCTTCTATTGTGAGAGCATCGTTGTGTTGGATGCAAAATGCTTGCCTTTCAGAGCTTTCTTCAGACATTGAAACAGGAAGAAATCATACAGGGCTAAGCCCAGGGAATAAGGGAAGGGGTGTGGCAGAACCTCAGTACCTATGGCAGTGATTACTGCTGCACAATATTAACCGCGTGGAGCCTGGCATTGTCTTGATGGAGAAACCACTTCACACCTGAATATAGCCGTCCTACCAAGCCACTCATTACCATACACTTCATTCATCTCTTTAACTGTTTCTGATGAATTTAAGCCACATCTGATGACACAATAATGAATCACATATCACTGTTCAGTCTGTATGTCCAACGTACTTGCTTCAAAATGATCGTCAGTGACGTGCGGTGAAAAAAAAAACTCTTCATGCACCACTAGCTCGCCTAATACTGGCATGTACACAGTCTGCTCAGTAGCAATCAGGGAGAGTGCCTCCAGCAGTTAGGGAAGGTTTTTACAGTAAACATAATCTTGCACCAGTCCACACATTAAATGATCACCTTGATGATAAATAAGCTCATACACCAACCATTAATTGAAATAGCTCTTTACTGTGACTAGAATTTACAAATTAAAATAACATTTACAATAAAATTTAATGTATAAAATAAAATAACCGCTATGATACAATATATAAGAATTAAAACATTATAATAAAATTACCTAAAATAAACTGGATTAAAAGCGATAAAACCTCTAGCTTTCGGGAAGCATCAGCTTCCTTCCTCAATAGTAATGAATCTTCTGGCAATACTTCCTTATATATAACAGGCTCACGGTATTTCTCTACGTGGTTCCATCGGCGCATGGTCAGAACTGGAAGCGGAAATAGCTCGGGAGCGTGAAAAGCAAAACCGTTCATCCACACTTAGGACAATAGTTTCAAATAGGGGATGCAAACGCATACCCCTGTCCCTATTCATGGTATTGTTGTTGGATGAACAGATTCGCAGGCTCTCGAGCCATTTACGGTCCCAGAATCCATGTGCTTGATCTACAATAACCGCATCCTCGTGCAGTTATTGTAGATCGATGGAACCATGTGGAGAAATACCATGAGCCTGTTATATATAAGGAAGTATTGCCAGAAGATTCATTACTGTTGAGGAAGGAAGCTGATGCTTCCAAAAACTGCAGGTTTTATCGCTTTTAATCCAGTTTATTTTAGGTAATTTTATTATAATGATTTTATTACAGTTTTAATTCTTATATATTGTATCATAGCAGTTATTTTATTTTATTTTATACATTAAATTTTATTGTAAATATGTTATTTGTAAATTCTAGTCACAATAAAGAGCTATTTCAATTAATGGTTGGTGTATGAGCTTATTTATCGTCAAGACATGAATTTACCCAACCTCAGAGGCCTTTTCCAGGATAAATGATCACCCTTCGTATTATCATTTATCTTACAGGAGCTAATCTTTTCATTAGTTTCTTCATAATTCTTGAACTTCACAAAGAGATTTGCTCTCATAATGTGATTCCACTGCATACTAGAAGCAGTGGATTACTATGTCTGGACACTTTAAGTTTATTTAAAACATATATCTGGGCAGCTGATGTATGTTTTTTTTTATATCAGCTGACCAGATGTACAGTTTAATAGTTAATTTAATAATTAACCATTAAAGTGAATTCTCTATTATTGATAAGACAAAATAAAGCATGTAACAGAATTTTTGAGATGAATAATACTGTTTTAATGTTTAGTATAATCTGTTTTAGTTATACTAAAACAGGACCAGAATTCATCAACTTCTGAAGAATAGTGCTTTACCATCTGATTGGTAGCTGGCATGATGAATCTGGGGTTCTTTAGTTATAAAAGACAGTGTCAATGATAAGCCTTTACCCTGATACTTTTCAATTCAAGAAAGGAGTAATTTTAGGTAGCCAGTTATTTGATATGGAATTTAATGATGCTTTACTCCCCTACAAACATGGTACAGAAATAACAGTATGTGTGTGTGAGAGAGATGAGGATTTTGACTTTTATTTTTTTTAAATTTGATAATGGAATCTGTTTTGAGGAAATCAGGAACTGGTTAAAGCAAAACTCTCCCTTTAATAATTTTTTAATATTTTTATAAATTTTAGCATGACTTTGAACAATTTTTAGTTAAAGGTCTGGGACAGAAACAACAAAAAGCACGCAGTCATAAGATAAAATTTTATAAAAAAAGTCTGAGTTATGTAATTGATGTAAGTTATTGATATTTATTTTGTTTTTGTTTGCAAATAGTATATATGTTCTTAATGCAATTGACTTTGAAATATTAACCCTTTTCACTTGGTGGATAACACAGTGAATTTTTGATAGTTGTAGGCCCTGTTTTAATTTATAGTTTATTATTTTGAATCGGTTGTTCAGCATTAGAGTAAAATTATCATCAGAATGATAATTTTAAAAAACTGCAAGAAATCCATAACAAAAAAAAAAAAAAAAAAAAAAAAAAGGGTTAAATAAAACTTGCCATCTTTTTTTAATATCCACTACATCTATTTATGTATTGCTAATATGATTTCATCAACTTCTGGATCAGAATTCCAGAGAACTTTATCAATTTTGGCTTTTGAAAGTTAAAAACAATAGTGGTTAATAGGCATTGTCCTCTTGCTCTGATTTTCAAACAATTTTTATAGTGCCATCTATTTATTTGAAACATAGAATATTGATTTACATACATATTTGTGTAAATATGTATGTAAATCAATTGGTAAGTTTATAATATGCAAGATTGCTAATGTTTGCAGTAATGTGTCACTTGAATTTAAAGTATCAATTGAAAGGTGCAGCCTGCTATCTGTGACAAAGAAGTTTTGCATAATGAATTAAAAAAGATATATGAAACTATTAAAAAAAAAAATAAATAAATAAAAAAAACCAAAATTAACAAACAGGAGACAGGGAAGCCCAGGATCATGGCATGGGATCCTGCAAATGTAGGATGTAACTGCTACCCAAAATAATGCAACGAAACCCTACCCTACACCAGTGAGCAAATATTAGTACTTACTAAGAGCCAAAAATTGCACTATAAAATGTTTGGGAAATTGCAATGATAACTTTATCACTGGCTATTGTTTTAAAATTCCATAAGGTTCACATTTTTGTCATGACTTGCTTATTACTAGCAGAGTAACCCTAAATGCCCTGATGTAGATGATAAAGACAATGCAAGGAAGCTTAAAGATGAGATATAAATTTTGCTATTATTTGCAACCAATCAATAGTCAAGTTATTTCATAGATTTCAATTATTTCATCTGTGCAGGATGGTGTTCCACTTTCCTGGCTCTTGCTTAGAAACGTTAAAGAAAGTATTTGGTTTTCATTTTATATTTTCTAATTTGTTTAATTATGTAATAGCAGTAAGGAAACTATGGGTAATAGAGGATATGATGAGAGGAAATGGGAAAACTGCTAATACCGAAGATGACAGGAGGAAGTACAGAGTGATTAAATAAGCTTAGATGAATAGCAGATAAAGCAAGGGACGAAATGGTGGAACAGATTTTAAGGAGTCAGAAGTGTTAGAAAGGTTAGGAAAATGTGATTTAATGCAAGAGAGAGTAAGGAATGTTAGCGTGGTTGAAAAAGGGAAGGAAGAGGTAAGGTGATTATAAGAAGGAAGGAACAAAGAAAACTAGAAAAGATAAGGAGACAGGTGGAACATATATGAGAGTTATGTGGGTCAAAGGATGAGTAGGAAGAGGATGATTTTGAAAACACACAAATGGCAAATCAGGACAGCAAGGGGTATTATAGCACTAAATGAAATGAAGGGAAATAAGGCAGTAGAAATTAATAAAATTCCAGGAGTTTGTAAGGTTACTGGGAGAGGTAAGCTACAGAATTATGTAGGTTGAGCAAAGAAAATGGTCAGATTTTAACACTACAGTAATGATACCAACGAAAAAAGAAAAGCTATGCAGTGAAATGTAAAGATTTTAGGAATAAGTTTGGTATTGTATGCAGCTAAGAATATTAGATAGGATGGAGGAAAATGTGGGAGGACAGTTCCGTTTCAGGAGGGGATGGTGAATAAGGGATGCAAAAAGTGTGATGAGAATGTTTACAGAATGACTTGACTCGAGTGAATAATGATGTATATACATGATTTGTAGAAGGCTTTTGATCAGGTAGATTGGGTATTGACACTTACAGATTTGATCCAACATTTCTCAAGACTTGGTAAGTAAATCACCAGTGCACCTAGTCTTAACATTATTGGTACCAACATATAAAACAGTATTGCCTTTTGTGCCATTAACTCGTTAATAGTTGTGCGAAAATTTAAAAAATCAGCAAAAAAATAATTTAAAATCGTTCAATTTCACAACACAATCGTTCAGTTCATAACACAATTCTCATCTGTATTCAAACAGAATACAGTACAGGTGAGAATTGAGAATATAGCCACTCCCCAGCTTACGTAATACTTGACTTACAGAAATTTGACTTTACGTAAGTTTTTGTCGGCCAGTGCAAACTTAAAAAAATCATGGAAACATATTTTACATCCCGTGGGAATAAATGGAGGTATTGTGAAAATATTGTAATGTGAACCCAATAACGTGTTTTTTTGGTAATTTGTTCTTCAGAAGTTAATTTTTGAATTTCAACAGCATTCAGCTGAAACAGAAATATATCGAAGATGGAAAAGCTATTAATAACATGGATGGAAAATCAGATTCAGAAGAACTGCCCCTGAGTCCAATGGCCATTCAAGCAAAAGCAAGAGGTATTTATGAAGATATTAAGGATAAGTATGGCAAACCCCAAGCTGAGTTCATGGCAAGCAATGGGTGGTTTAATAGGTTCAAGCATCGCGCTAGTTTCCACAACATTAAAGTATGCGGTGAAGTCTCCAGTGCCGATTCTGCAGCCGCAGAGAAATTTTGTGATGTGTTGGAAAAAACCCCATCTAAATCTCCATAGCCCCCAACTTCCACAGCAGCATGCTTACCAGCTGGAGAGTTAATTCTGTCAACAATGCTCGAAAGATAAAACTTGCTGACATTATGCCTGTCTCCTCTCTCTTTTTATAATTTTTCCTGCACATGAGATAAAAAAATTGATTAAATAATTTTATTTACATGTTTGTCAAACATTTCTGTTTTGCTTCAATCAAATTTGCAAGTGCTGCATAAGCATTTAGGGAAATTTGGACTTATGTAGAGTTCCGTGGAATGCAATCCTTACGGAAGTGTGGGAGTGGCTGTACGGTTTCTCTTACCTGATTAATTTGCTTTTACGTACTTTCATGATTGGTTAGTTGGCTCATGTACATTTACCCTGTGTTTTAACGATTCATCTCCTGAACTATAATATTCCTTTTTATAACACTAACCCGACAACTGTTCTCCACCTCAAACTCAGTGGAACAGTTTGAAGTCGCTGAATTTAAGTCCAGTAGATAAACCTTCTGTCATGTCTTTGCATAGTATTAGAATACAAAAGTTAGTTTACAAGACATTATGGAATACTCGTATTAAAAATGTGAGATTTTATATTTACAAAGAGGTAACTTGATTTTGATAAATGTAATAGTTCCATGAATCAAGAAGAAAGCTATATTTTTATTTTTTTTTTTACATCCACCGTTAATTTAGTAATACTTTTTATCCTTTATTTATTTATTTTTTTTCCAGAGTTTATCTGTTGCTACTGCTTTAAGTTAAATTCTAAAAGGAAAAGGAATTGGAACAAGAGAACTTCTAAAAGTTGAACCTAATCAGGTGTTTGCAAATGGGCTGTTTTAATGTCAAAAAAATTTTTTTTTATACTGAAATATTCCATATTTTGTTAGATTGCCTTTTAGAATTTTTTATATATATATATAAGCAAGAACTTAATTTTGTTTGAGTGCTTATGTTTTTGATTAAATGTAATCTGTATATCACTAATTTTTTGTTAAACAGATATCAACTCACATGGCTGAAACAGAAATATATTTTGTATGTGTAACATAATTATATTCCTGTTCTGAAAAAAAATTAGGAATAATCCTTGAAAAAAAAATTTTTTTTTTCTACTGTGTAAAGCAAAATGGACTATTTAGATTTTTTTTTCCTAGTTTTTAATGTGGCGTTGAATACTAGTTCTGCTTAGCAGTGTTTGTACATAGTGTTGTAGATAGTGTATCACCAGAGCTTCACTCAAGAAACTGTATACAAACTTCTTTGATATCTGCTATCTAAATTCCAAATGGAGGGTATATAGTTTCTTCTCATTTTGAACTGAGTCTGATTTTCATGTTTTTATATTTAAATATAATAATCTATATCATTAGTGATTAACTAAACTATTTTGTAAAAAAAAAAAAAAAAAATTTCACTGTAATTTAAACAATTTCTCATTATTTTGTAATTAACATACTAAGTCAGCATTAAAAGTTTTTTGATTTTGTAAGGTTTTATTAGTAAGTTTCTTCTTTGATAAAAATTTAAAAATCAAATACTACATTTAACAGTATAATAATTGCTACCTGTAAAGGGAGTTAAAATTTAATCAGCAATTAGTGCATAATCCGGTCCTTGAGGATGTCACAGACATTCTCTCAGATATGCCAGACAAGCTGTACTTGCTACCTGGGAGTCTAAAATGCTGATGGAACTGATATTCGGGTGACACTCAAGTCAAGTGGACCCAATTTCGACGAAGTCCAGGTGGTCTGCAGCAGCCAAATCCTCTGCTTGCAACTTCACGATGGTTGGACTGTTAGTAATCCTGGGTATAACCTCCATGCACAAGCACATGGTGAGTGACCACCCAGATGTGAACCAACGTAAGCCGGGGTTCAAGGTGTGGTGCCCACACCACATAGAGGAATGCTGCCCCTCTGTGTTACCAGGCAATACTAGGTGCTAGTTGACGCTCATCAACACTGGTTGATGAGAGTCTAAAACGGTGTTTGCAGGCCGGCCACTAATTAGCACACCAGACCGAACCTATTGGTAACTCTTTAGTAGGCTTCCGGATCAGCTAGTGTATATAATCTTGCTACCTCTACACTGCCAGATAGTGACTGGAGGGAGTCCAAGTAGTGTGTATGCGTGGGGGCATTGTCAAAGTCATGTTATGTCAATGATCTGGGTATATTCTTACCATGTGTATGCCATATCCAAAAATTTCCTTACTTCATGCAACATGTCCCACTTTTTCTTACTATTGAATACACCATGAATTGTCAAACCTCCCAAACACTTCCTAGTTCAGTCTCAATTCTAATCTCAATGATGTCCATTTCCACTTGTAGTCTGCCAAACCCCATGTACTCTTTCTGACAGAATCTCAGTTATCGGTTAATTCAACTATTTGCTCATCTCAGCTTCCCAAATTATTCACTGTATCATTCCTTTAGCCTCAAAGGTGGTACTTGTGCATATGTCCGTTCCGATATTCCCTATCAGAGAATTGGTAATTTGGAATCTCCTCTGTTCGATCTTCTCTGGCTTAAAATCTCTCTACCTCATCGTGTCAAATTCATCTGTTGTCTCTACCGTTCTCCCAACTCCACTCGGAGCTCTTTGACTTCCTCTCTCTGCAACTTGATTTTTTCCAGTCCAACTTTCTTAACAGTGAAGTAATTTTCCTTGGTGATTTTAATGTTCACAACTCCAGCCAGCTTCCGTTTTCTAGTCGCACCGGCCCAGCTGGTCAAGATGCTGAGGCTTTGCCATTTCTAATGATCTTGCACAGATTGTTCATTTACCTACAAGAATATCGGATAATCCTAACCATACAGCCAACACTTGATCTTCTTCTCACGAACAACCCTTTAAGTACAGGGTTGAAGTGAGTGGTACTTTAGGTATCTCAGTTCACATTTTGGTGATTGTCTCTTCTCCAATGGAGCCTTTATCTCATGGCTATTCCTAACCTCGTATTGTTTGGCATTACAAGAATGCAGAATGGGATGACCTGCGAGATTTCTTTTCTTCTTTTCCTTGGTCGGACTAATGTTTCAAAACTTCTGATGTCAACATTTTCTCAGATCATGTCAGTGAAATTATTCTTGTAGGAATGGAATCCTTTATTCCACGCTCCACTTTAAAATCTTGTCTTTTATCTAAACCTTGGTTTTCCAATAAATGTATTAAAGCTGTTGAAGAGAAGAATGTTGCATATCGTAATTGGCTTGTTTCCAATTCTTCATTTTCTGCCTACACTAAAGCTCGGAACAATTGTAAAGCAGTCATTAATCAGTCGAAGCTAGATTTCGAACAGGCTAAGAGTAGGAAACTTGTTTCTTGCCCTAATGGTAGCTGAGCATTCTGGTCTCTTGCCAAAGCTATTGGCCGCAACTTTTGCCCATCTCTGCTTCCACCTCTGTCAAAACCAGATGGTTCTGTTGTCACTTTAGCCAAGAATAAAGCTGACCTGCTAGCATCCCATTTTTCTTCCAGCTCATGTATTAATGAACTTGGTAAAACACCTCCCACCATTCCCAACACGGTCCATTCAATGCTTCCTGTGGTCTTCCGTCAAAAGGATATCAGAGGGATTTTGATGAATCTTGATGCTAAGAAAGCTCCAGGTCCTGATGGTATTTCTCCACTTGTTCTCAAAACCTGTGCTCCCAAACTTACTCCTGTTCTTTGCCGCCTTTTTTCACTTTCTTATTCCAAAGGTGTTTTTCCTTCTGCTTGGAAATTTGCTCATTTCTAGCAAGTTCCTAAAAAGGGTGACAAGTCCCTCCCATCCAATTATCGTCCCATTGCAATTACTTCTACTCTTTCTAAAGTAATGGAGAAATCAATTAACCACAAACTCTTAAACTACTTGGAAACCTTCCGTCTGATCAACGATCGCCAGTATGGATTCTGTCAGTGTCGATCCGCTGGTGATATTCTGGCTTATGTTACCCATTTATGGACTAGTTCAATGGAAAAGTTGGGTGAAACACAAGCAGTTGCTCTTGACATCTCAAAGGCTTTCAATCGTGTTTGGCATAAAGGTCTTCTAAACAAGCTTCCATCTTATGGTTTGCCAACTGTTTTTTGTAATTGGTTATCCAGTTTTCTCTCTGATCGCTCCTGAGGGTGATGGTAGATGGCTCTCTGTCTTCTAACTTCTCCACTAATGCTGGTGTCCACCAAGGTTCAGTTCTTTCCCCCACTCGTTTCCTCTTGTATATTAATGACCTTCTTCCATTGACTATAAATTCTATCAATAGTTTTGTCGATTATAACACATTGCATTCCACTTTCCATTTTGAAAAACCTTGTCCTGCTCAATCAGCTTCAACTTCTCGAATATCCGCTACCAATTCCTTAAATGCCGATCTCCAGGTAATTCTCTAGTGGGGCAAAGACAACTTAGTTGATTTCAACCCTTCCAAAACTCAGTCTTGTCTTATATCTTGCAAAAAGGATTCTTCTGCTCCTATGCTTATCTTTGGTGACACTCCAATTACTAGGCAAGTTGATATATCTTTTTTGGGGATTATCCTGACTTCTAATCTCTCTTGGCACAAGCACATTACAAATATTGCTTCCTCTGCATCTAAAAAACTTGGCTTTCTCTTTTGCTCTCGGCATTACTTTTCTGCCAAACAGCTGTTCACTCTGAACAAATCACAAATCTGCACTACCATGGAATATTGTTCCCACATCTGGGGTGGTGCCCCCAAAACCTTTCTCAGAAGACTTCTAGATTCCATTCAGAAGAGGGCAGTTACGTTAATTAATGATTCATCTCTAACAGTCTCTCCACTCGCTGTCTCATAGACGTACTGTTTCTGCTGCATGCCTTTTCTAGATACTTCCATTGGCACTGTTTTTCTGAATTGGCTTCTATAATTCTTGCTCTGTCTTTCAAAAAAGTCCAAACACGTGACGCCACCAGCCAACATCCATTTATTGTCTAACTTCAAACTCACAGAATGAACTTTTCATCTTCCTCGTTTATTCATTCAACTGCCGTTTTCTGGAACAACCTTCATACGTATTTCCTGAGAATTACACGTCTACAGAAGTTCAAGTCTAATGTCAACAAATATTTTCTTTCGTCTTCTCAACCTCCAACCCAAGCAGGGTACTAAGTACTATAGGTTCTAATGCCTCTCGTGTTTGAGATTTTCATAAAAAAATAAATAATAATCTATAAAAACGTGAAGCTGTGTATTAGGGATTAATACAACTTTTATCGTGCTTTTTTCTTTCACATACCACTTTCCTGCTCATTTGGATTCAATATATTATTTGCTGTTTATTAAGAAGGTACCTGCTGTCTGATTGAGAGACAGTCTTGAAACAGTTGTGATGGCAGTACCTACTTTTAAAAGAATAACAGATTTTCCTTTATTTTTAGTGAGGCTATTCAAATGACATCAGTAATTTAGATACTTGTGAATAGCAGTGCCATTTCTATAGTGAGCATAGGCTCAAGCCTTAGAGCTGCCACTGGAGGGATTAGGGTATCCTGATACCGAAATGCATTATTACTGTTAAATTAAATTATTAATATAATAAATATTATTTCAATGCCTGCATAACCTGTGCTACTCATCCTACTGTTTCAGTCTACGTTTGTGGGCATATAATCCACAGATATTATTTTATGGGTTATTTTACAAATTCAGTTCATAATGAATCTAATGCAAGATGATACATTCTCGTTGCTTGGTTGTTGGTGGCTTTCTAGTATAAGGGACAAGAATTACTGGGGTATGAAGCCAGGCACACTACTTACTATTATGCATAGCAATTCCTGTCCTTTTATAACACTTGACGAGAAATTCAATACTCTAATCTATCCAAATTTTAATTAATTGCAGGTGTCCTCCTTAATACTAAATAAAGCAAGTATAATCATGCCTGTGAATAATAAAATTATTTCTTTAGAATTCATAAAGGATTTATGGAATTCCTTACGGACATTCCTGAAAGTTACAGACCAATTATAATTTTTCCTATTGATTATTATATTCGATTAAAGTGTTTGCATGACGTGCTTGTGGGAAGCATTAATAGAGGCCAGCCTGTATTCATCAATATTCTAGGCTTTTTTTTTTTTCCTGCACTAATAGGCCGGAACCTTGTGTGTACACTACTAAGAAGGAATAGTGAGGTTACAGTACAAAGAGAGATGTATAATGATAATAGCTATTCCAAAAATGATAAAGATAAAGGCCAAATGAGTTTGTTAGAGACATCTGTATGGTATTTCTGTCTTTATACAAGTTTCCCTTGGTGCGTAGGAGGGATGGACAAAAAAGTTCAGAGAATACAGTACAGGAATTCCCTCCTGACTTACATAATACTCTACTTGCGCAAATTCGACTTTACGTAGGTTTTTGCTGGCCAGTGCAAACTGGAAAAATATGGAAACATACTTTGAAACGGTATTGTGAAAGTATTGTAATGTCACTGTAATTCATTCCAAGTCCTTGGAAGTTGAAAATTTTGCTAATTACTAAGCTATTTATTTCTCTAAAAAGTAATTTTTATCATGAAAATTTCAATTTCACTACACTTTCATCGTTATTATATGTTCTGTTATAAGAATCAATTTTGAATGCCTTTGTGATATTTTTCTAAAGCATGTTTCTGGAAGTCACGACCGAAAAACAAAAACAATTTGCAATTTCCGGTTTATTGGACTTTTCAGTTAATGCATCTAATTATAAACGGGTAGTAAACTCGATCTTATTGCATTTGTGATAATACCAATAACTGGAATTGTGTGGGTTTTTATGTTACAGTATTATGGTGAAATGAGTTCCCCTTTGCTGAAATCTTCACTCATATAAAAAAACAAATTTTCAGAAACTTCTCTTTATTCCTATTTTCGTATTAAAATTATGAAGGGAAAGGGACTAACGGAAAGTGCAAGTGGTGGCAGTGCCAGGAAACAAAACAAAATTGATTTAGAAATTAAGATGATTAATTAAGAAGTACGAAACAGGACAAAGTTTGGCATCTAATTGCAAGGGAATTAGGTCTTGCTACTTCAACAGTGAATACTGTTTTAAAGGATCAATGCACTTAAGATCAACAGTGATCACAAAACAGTGTTCAGGTGTTATATCAAAGATGGAACAGCTATTAACAATATGGATGGAAAATCGGATTCAGAAGCCTAAGTCCAATGGCCATTCAAGCAAAAGCAAGAAGTGTTTATGAAGATATTAAGGATAAGTACGGCGACCCCCAAGTCAGGTTTGTGGCAAGCGACGGGTGGTTTAATAAGTATAAGCATCGCGCTGGTTTCCAAAACATTAAAGTAGGTGGTGAAGTCACCAGTGCTGATTCTGCAGCTGCAGAGATTACAGATTAATACCACTGCTTATGTACTATTCTGGAAATCCTTGTGCATTTAAGGGCATCAATAAAGCCACCCTACCCGTGCATTTCCAATCGAACCAGAGAGCATGGATAACAATATCTCTCTTTGAGATTGGTTTAATTGCTGCTTCATTCTCAAGGTTGATAATATTGTAAAGACAACGATGTTCCTTTCAAGATTTTGCTTCTATTAGATAATGCTCCTGGACATCCTACACATCTAGATGAACGTGAGAGTCATACTTCTACCGCCAATCAGGACTTCACTCATCCAACCTATGGATCAGGGTGTTATTTCAAATTTAAAAGCATACTATTTACGCACATTTTCTCAGGCATTGTCTGCAGTAGATGATGAGAAAAATTAAGTTAAGAGACTTGGAAATCTTACAATATTTACCATGTCATCCTAAACATTAATAAGGCCTGAGCAGAAATTACTAAATGTTGTTTAAATGGCGCATGGAAGAAAATATGCCCACGGCACATAAAAGGCTTCAAAGGGTTTGAAAAAGACGAATCATATGAAGAGGTTGTTGCCAAAGATGTGGAAGAGTTAATAGAGGAAGAAGAGAAGGAATTATCTAACGAAGAACTTACTGACTTGCAGGCAGCAATAGTGAAAGAATAAAATGCTGACGAAGCTCAAAATCAACTAATTGAGGAGCCAAGACGCTTCATCACCAGAGAGATGGCAATGGCTTGTTGTTTGGTTTTTAGGAGCATTAGCAACTAAGGCCGTATTGCTCTGGGGATATGTGGGCCGTATTGCTCTGGGGATATGTGGGCCGTATTGCTCTGGGGTCATTCCCTGACCTTTCCGCATTTGGTGGTCACTGGCTCGAAGATGGCAATGGCATTTCATGAAATTGCATCGGCAATGGCGAGGTTTGAGAACATGGATCCTGACAGCGAATGATTTTTACAAGTTAACAGAGGGATTCCAGCTAGTTCAGTGGTGGTGAAAGTTAAATTTGAGTTAACAGAGGGGTGAATAATGATATGCTTGCTACAAAGAAATCTACGATGAAAAGAAAAAAAGCCACCGTCCAGTCACCCATTGTTCTTTCGTAAGGTTGAGCGGCTGACCCCTTCTAAATCTACACCGCCCTCAACCTCCGCAGCGACGTACTTATCAGCTGAAGATGTTGATTCTAGCAACGATGCTCGAGAGGTAAAACTTACTGACATTATTCCTGTCTCCTCTCTTTTTTTTTGTGATTTTATAAATTGCACACTTTTGTAATTTTTCCTGTGCATGAGATAAAAATTGAATAAATACAATAAATAATTCTATTCACATGTTCGTCAAACATTTCTTTTTTGATTCAATCAATTCAGTGAGCACAGTTGTGAGCGCTGCTCAAGCATAGGGGGAAATTCCGACTTATGTAGAATTCCGCGGAACGTAACCCTTATGTTAATCGGGGAGTGGCTGTATATAAAATCTATTAATAAATTATAGAATAGGTTATTTTGTTTCATGCAGTTTCTAAAATTCAATTTTTTGTGTTGATAGACGGTAAAAGAATTAACTGAATTCGTTGAATGAATATCAAATTGAATGCCATTTGGTAAGCAAATTTTTGACCAAAGAGAGCAGAAGTGCTAAAGAAATCCATTAAATTACTGGGGTGTCTGCTCTGCTGATATATTGAAACCAGTTATGCAACTGTTGCAAGATGTGCAGCAGACTTCAAAAGAGGACAGGAGTCAGTTCTGAATGATCTACAGTATAGTCAGCCATCTGAAGAAATCAATTCTGAAAAAATTTCCATTGTTGAATCAAAAATTTCATAAAACAGAAGGATCTGTTTACAAAGAAGAAAGTATGTGAACTTGAAAAAGTACCTAATTTCCCATGGAAGCATTTTAACAAAAGATTTGGGGATGTTCCAAGTTTGTGCAAGATAGGTAAAGAGCAGTCAGTAAAGCCATCAGAAAAGAATTTAAGATTAATTTTTGTTAATCTAGCTAGATTTTTATTTCATTTGGTGACGAAACTTGGCTACATTTTTATGATCCTAAATCCAAATTAGGAAGCATTCGTTCTGGAAAAAAAAAAATTTGAAAAATATTCATTCCCAAAAAGTTTCAAACCAAATTATCAGGTGGAAAAGTATTGGCTGCGATTTCTGGGACAACAAAAGGATTATTGTTAACTGACCTTACACCTACAACAACAGGAGAATGTTATGCCAAAGTTTAGAGCTGCAATTCAGGAGGAAAAAAAAAAAAAAAAAAAGATAAGGGAAGTTGGGTCATCAGGTTTTGCTTCTCCATAACAATGGAGAAGCAAAAGCTTGCACAAGTGGGAAAAAAAAAAAAAAAAAAAAAAACACACAGTGAATGGATATCATGTTAAGGAACAGATTAGTTACATGTTTTATATAGCGCATCACATATTATGGGCACTATAAGAGCAGGAAGATAATAAAAGACTGGAGATGTGTAAATGTATTGCCAATTCACAAAGGGGGATCTAAGGGTGACACAAGTAATTACAGACCAGTTAGTTTAACTTCTGTTCTGGGGAAAATAATGGAGTCACTGGTTAAAGATGCATTGCAGGATCATCTAGACCAGTGTTCCACAACCTTTTTCTCTTCGCGGCACACCTTAAGTTATTCATGATACAACATGGCACGTCCAAATGTTAATCCCCCAAAAAGCATAATTTATGGCAATATTACAGATTAAAAGACTAACAGTTGGCCACAGGCAGAGCCTAAAGTGATTCTTGCACTGCCTCTATTGAAATGAGCAGCAGCCTGAAAAGCAAGTTGCTGGGAGTCATAGTGGAACAAGTAAATACATGGGCTCTGATAGGATAACTAAGAGTAGAAACATGTGCATGTATACCAATGCTAGAAGTATAGTCAAGAAATCTGATGAGTTTGAAGTACTGGTCAAGACAAGTACTGGTCAAGACATCAAAGGTGGATATTGTTGGGATATCAGAGATGCAGTGTCATGCAGATATAAGCAGTTCAGAATTGGAATTTGGGGAGGACAGACAGGAGGAGGGGTTATGCTGTTAGTTAAGAAGCACAAAATCTAAGTGCATCCAATTGGCATTGGTGGATAAGGCAATGTTGAGTCAGTGTGGTGTGACATAAGCACTGGGAAAGGGAAAATGAGAGTAGGTGTGTGTTATAGGCCTGATGAATATAATGAGCAATTGTGGGCCAGTAAAACAGAATGTCTTATAATGGGGATTTTAGCTTTCCAGATATTGACTGGAACTTGTGGTTTGGTCATTCGCACACTAGCAAGACTTTTGTGGATTTATTGGATGACTTTACTACAGCAACATATTCGATAGGCAACCAGAGGGAATAATATTCATGCATTAATAATTTGCAGATAAAGGAACCACTGGGTGACAGTGATCACAGTGTACTGATGTGGGATTTACTTAAAGATTTAACTACCATCAAAGGTAAAGGGAAGGGTTTTGCTTTCGGAAAGATGACTATAGTGGTCTCAGACAGTTTTTAAATTCTATACAGTGGAATTAACTGTTGATTTTACTAATGGTGAATTCTATATGGGAAACCTTCAGGGACTTAATCTTGAAGACTAATAGGCTTTTCATACCAACTAAGAAATACTGTTCAAGGTTTTGTCCTAAATGGATGTCAGATGAATTAATGAGGCTCGTGGCAGAGAAGAAAAATGCATGGGATCAGGAGATGCAGAAGTCTATGGCAGATATAAATGGACACTGCTCTTTGTGGACTAATGTTATTAGTGGAGTTCCCCAGGGTTCGGTGCTGGGTCCATTGTTGTTTTGTGTATTTGTCAATGATACTGTTGAGGGTATATCAGGCTTAATGTCCATATTTGCAGATGATACAAAGGTTGGCAGGGTTGTTAATGACAGTAAAGACAATATGCTACTGCAACTGGATCTAGATAATTTGGGCAAATGGGCTAAGAAGTGCCAGCATTGACAAATGCAAAGTACTGCATATGGGTAGCAGTAACCCAAGAGAAATGTACTACACTCAGGGAAGAGTGAAAAAGACCTGGGGGTAAATTGTGCAGTCAGATATGAAGTTTGCTGAGCAGTGCAGACAGGCTGCCAGAGCAGGTCATGATGTCAATGATATATAGGAATTTTGCTAGCAGGGACCTGGAGGTGATTATCTCGTTGTACAAGGCAGTGGTCAGGCCCCACCTTTAATACTGTGTACAGGTCTGTAGGCAGGATCTAGAGTTGCTAGAATGAGTAAAAAGAAGGGCAACAAGATTGGTGAGGGGAACAAAAGGGTGCTTTTACCAAGATAGGCTTAAGTTCTGCAAATTGCAGTGCCTGGAGACTAGTCACATGCGAGATGATCTGACTGAGGTGTATAAGGCCTTGAACAGGTTGAGCAAGCTCAATGGTGATGGAATTCTTCCTCTTGCTCAGATTAAGAACCTGAGGGAGGAAAGACAGTTGTAGAATAGATGTCCGGAAATTTGCCTTTAGCCAGCGGGTAGTTGATTTGTAGAAGAGACTTCCATCTCTTGTTGTGGATGTTGAGAGCTTAAATAAATTTAAGGCTGAGGTGGACAAGCATTTAGAGTGAATAGATGGGTGAAATGGGAGGGTTTTTTTGGCTGATGCTGCATAAGCTGGCTTTCTTTCATCATATGCCTCTGCTATAAGTCCAATAGAATCAATTATTATTGTTCCAATAATCCAACAGAAATTGGCTCATGCATATATTAACATTTTATGAACTCTAAATCACTACAAAAGCAAATAAAAAAAAAAAAAAAAAAAAATCTATTAATATTAAACCAAATAAATAACTTCAATGTAATACTTGTGCCACAGGCACAAGTATCACATTGAAGGGCGAACACTCAAATAACTTTAGAAAGCAAGTATTGGATACTCGTGCAAAAAATAATTTACTGTCTCACACGTACAACATTGTGTTTCGGTATTGTGAAATTTAACAATGAGTAGCATTACAAGCATATATAAAAACTATAACTGGGAGTAAATAATGTAAAGTTAAATTCTTACAATAGGTAAAGTTCTCAGTTGTCAATTTCTAAACATAATATATATAGTATTTATAGGTATGCAGCTTCAGCAAAGTTTGCGGCACACCTGTCATCTTGTGCGGCTGTTTGTTTGTTTGTTATTTGGTTTTTAGGAGCATTAGCAACTAAGGCCATATTGCTCCGGTATATGCGGTGGTCATTCCCTGACCTTTCCGCATCCTCCGTATTTGGTGGTGACGGGCTCGAACCCCGGCCTAATCAAGAAGCGTGTGCTACGCACTGCTGCTCCTTCCCACCTGCCTATGGAGGCGCCTTCTTGTGCGGCAGTGATCCAGACAATACTGCAGTAATAATTCAGACACAGCATGAGTTTGCTAAGGGAAAGTCTTGTCTGACAAATTTGATTGGATATTATGATGTAGTTACAAAGGAACCGGATGCAAAAAATAATTTTGATATCATATACTTGGATTTAAGGAAAGCTTTTGACACTGTTGTGCACGGAAGCCTACCGTACAAATTAGAGCTGTGTGGTATTAAGGGCATGTTGCTACAATGGACGAAAGAGTGGTTGAGTGGGAGAAGACAGAGTGGTAATCAATGGATGCTGCTCTTCATGAACTAATGTTATTAGTGGAGTCACCCAGGGTTCGGTGTAGGGCCTAGTGTTTTTTGTATATTTATCAATGATATTGATGAAGGTATATCAGGCTTAACGTCCAAGTTTGTAGATGATACAAAGGTTGGCAGGGTTATTAATGACAGTAATTGGCAGTGTGCTACTGCAACAGGGGCTAGAAAAGTTGGGCAGTTGGGTTGAGAAGTGGCAACTGAAGTTTAACATTGACAAAGTGCAAAGTAGTGTATACGGATAGAAGTAACCCCAGAGTATTCGGTAAACCATTGCCTTCTCTCTTAGAAAATATTTTGCCTAATGGTTGCCTTTTTCGGTACCTTCGTGACATGATGTATTTGGTTTGGTCCTGGTTCGTTTTGGTTCTTGTTTGGTCCTGTTAGTAACTTTTTAGTGGGACTTGGTTAACTAATCTGAGGTGCAAGGTTCCCCACCCCAAGAACTGACAATTGAGCCTTAAGCAATGCATTTTACAAGTGCCAATAATTCAAAACAATACAGTTCATTTAAGCAGATGGATATTAATTATACTGCATGATAATCTTTGAACGAAAACCATTAATTTATTTGGATATGGTTTTCATCCAACTAAAAAAGAACTAATACATTAGAATTAAAACAAACATTCGACAGCTTTCCACTGTTTGCATGAATCATAGAGGTATTTTCTTTAAGCTCTTCTGTATATGGGAAGCTAGTGAACACAAGATCAGAACTAAGGTGATCCCATAAAAAATCCATTTATGTGAGGGCAGGGGAGTGAAACTTGTTGGCCACTTGGAGCTGTTGTGTCCCAGCGAACATTCAAAAAGAACTTAACTCAGCAAGTTTTACAACTAAAATAGCATAGTGAGGTGGCATTCCATTATACTGAAAGTAAAAGCAACTAAATGGTGCCAGTGAAATTTTGTTCAAAATGGTATTCACCTAATGCAAGAACTGGAGACAAGAATTCAACATTCTTGCCTCATTGCTAAATATGATATCATTCGTTAGGTTTTTGTTTTGACTTAAACCATTATAAAACTGGAGTTGCAAGATGGCATCCCTATGTAATTCTTGTACAGTTTAAATTTGTAACTTACAACGTATAGATGTACAGGAACTCCCCAACTTACGTAAGGGTTGCATTCCATGGAACACTACGTAAGTCGGAATTTCCCTAAATAAGCATTTAGGGAAATTCTGCACTTGCACCTATGCACACTGAATTTGATAGAAGCAAAAAAGAAATGTTCGATGAACATGTAAATAGAATTATTAAATTTTTTTTTTATCTCATGTGCAGGAAAAATTACAAAAGTGTACAAAATTTCAAAAATTTACAAAAAGAGACAGGCATAACGTCAGCAAGCTTAACCTTTTGAGCATTGTTGCCAGAATTAACTCTCCAGATGATAAGCATGCTGCTGCAGAAGATGAGGGCTGTGGAGATTTAGAAGGGGTTTTTTCCAACACATTACAAAATTTCTCTGCAGCTGCAGAATCGGCATTGGTGACTTTAATGTCTTGGAAACTAGGGCGATGTTTGAACGGATTAAACCACCCATTGCTTGCCAAAAACTTGGCTTGGAGTTCGCTGTACTTATCCTTAATATCCTCATAAATACTTCTTGCTTTTGCTTGAATGGCCATTGGACTCAGGGGCACTCACTTCTGAATCTGATTTTCCATTCATATTATTAATAGCTTTTCCATCTTCAATATAGCACCTGAATGCTGTTTTGTGATCACTGTTGGGGCAGACTGGCCCTGGTGTGAAATACGTTGATCCTTTAACATGTTCTGTTATACATACTGTCCCTTAAAATAGTATTCACTGTTGAAGCAGCGAGACCTAATTCCGTGCAATAGATGACAAACTTTGTAATGCTTCGTACTTCTTAATTAATCATCTTCATTTCTAAATCAATTTTGTTTCGTTTTGTTTCCTAGCACTGCCAGCACTTGCACTTTTCGTTGATCACTTTCCCTTCATCATTGTAATGCATAAATAGGAATGAAGAGAAGATTTTGAAAATTTATTTGTTTTTTATATGATTGAAGATTTTAGTAAAGGGGAACACACTGATTACACTAACAGAAAAGACCAATAAACCGGAAAGTGCAAATTGTTTTTATTATTTTATGGTATTGACCTCCAGAAATGTGTGTTTAAAAAATATCACAAAATGCATTCAAAATTAATTCTTATAAAGGAACGTATGATAACATACGTTCGTATGATAAAAGTGTAGCACAATTTTCATTATAAAAATGACCAAAATTTTGAAGAGATAAATAATTTAGTTAAAAAGCAAAAATTTCAATTTCCAAGGTCTTGGAACAAATTACCAAAAAAAAAAAAAAAAAAAAGTGTTATTGGGTTCACATTATGATATTTTCACAATACCTCCATTTATTCCTACGGGATGCAAAATACGTTTCCACGATTTTTTTTTTAAGTTTGCACCAGCTGGCAAAAATTTGCGTAAGTCGGGGAGTTCCTGTACTCGGAAGTCCAATTTCTTCTAATCTTTTTCACAAGTCATAGACTTATTGCAATCTTGCAAAGCACATTGTTTGTACAGTTTTCAGCCCTTGTGTTATTCTACCTCGAACAAAGAAGGGTTAAAGATATTTTTCTATGAAATGGAACACCTACACAAAGGTGCTATATATACCGGGTGGTTATAAAATAAGTTTCCCTATTCAGGAGACCCTAGTGTCAAAACGTTTAGAGTTAGCACTGTGAAAATTGGTGGGTATGTCATTTAGGGTATGGGGAAGTGATCTGAAGAAAAAAAATTTGTTCAAATTTCTGTCAGCAGAGGAAAAACGATGCTGCACATATGTAAAAGTTGTCAATTTACTGATGTTGAAATGATTTTCAGTGCTAGGAAGGTGAGCTAGCATCTCAGCAACCACATGCATTGTTGATTGCTAGACAGCCACCGTAGTGAAGGTGCAGCAAGAACAGTCCATAGAGGTCAGCACCAGGGGTATCATGGTTTGGGGAATGTTTTCATAGACATCACTGGGTCCCATCATCCCCACTGATACACCCTTGCTGCCAGATCCTACCTCAGCATTGTTGACAAAGTTTTAGACAATGCCCACGTTGTGCAGGAATGGTTCAAAGATAATGTCCAAGCATTTTGTGTGATCCCAAATTCCCCCAACATGAGTCCCACCAAACATTTGTGGGATGCAGAATTTGCCAGTGCCTTGCTCCATTGCCAAACTCCAGTACACTTAAGGACACCTTTTGTGGTTTGGTTGAGTTATGCCACATGGGGTGCAAGCAATTACAACAGCAAAGGGTGCCCCAACATGCTATTAGGTAAATGGTTATAATGTTTTAGCTCATGAGTGTATATTTATATATAAACTTTAACTTCTCAGCACATGCCACTGTATGTATAGTGAAGAACAAGTCAAAACTAAATGGGAGGCTCATTTATAAATTTTCTTGAAAATTAATTCTTTTAAGACTCATAACATCTAATTCTGTAGCACTTCAGAAATTAAAGTGATGTTACAGACAACTTACTACAACTATATTATTACATTATTAATAAACTTTGATAAGTTTATTACAACTAATACTGTAGGTTACTCAAACTATCATATAATAAATTTATCCAAGCAATTATGGCTAAAGAGATCATATATTTTGGCATGTTGGTTCAATTTTTGCCTTGGATAATTTGTGCTTAATCACATATTTGTCATATGAGTTGAATGATTCCCTTTTCTACAGTCACCTTTTGCATGTTGCATAGTGGTGTATTACGATAAAATCTTTGTTGATAACTGCTGTCCAGTTCTTAATTCAATTATTTCTGTTCTTTCTTCTAAGTATTATTACAATACACTGGAAAACAAACAGTAAGCATATATAGTACTCTGCCATGTAGGAAGTCACAAAACTGTCCAACTTTCACATACAAGAATAGGTGACAGTTTGACACCACTTTTGTTGGTGCTAAACATACATAGAAGTGTTTGTCACTTAACTGTTTGCCTCTTTGTTAATGTACTGCAAATTGGTTTCTCTATAAACAATGCCTCAATATTGAAGCATGTGTGATATAAAAATTTTTTTTTTAGGTTGACTTAAAGCCAAAATTAATAAATGAACAAGAGGAACTACCTCAATAATTACTTGCAGAATGCTTCGATGATAACAATCTATTATCCAAATGAATTTTTAAAAAAAATAATAAATAAATGTATTCTTACACACAAATAAAAATCAACGATCATGATCACATGGTAGTCACCCTGTGATCATGACCATTGTCAAAAAGCCTTGTCAGCTTCAGAATAGTATCTTAATTATATCATATTTGCATTCGTTTTTTAAATATATGCTAATGTTTCCTTCCACTCCTAAGTATTGGTTGGTGGTTTAATGTAATTTGGGGTCTGAGATCTTAAACCATTGATACCAGGTATGTTGGATCATCAATTTCTCTTTGGGTGTAAGAATACATTTAAGTTTTTTTTTTAAATTCATTTGGATAATAGAGTGTCAGCATCATGTTAATTTATTAATAAGCCAGAGTATACAGCATGTCTAGAATTTATATATATATATATAAAAAAAGAATAACAGCCAACTTAAAACATAAATGAATCATGTAAGGGAAGAAAAATAAGGAAACAATCATGCTATTCTATTTTAAGCAATCAATAATAATTTCACAAGCCAATAATCTTATAGGGAAATGCTGGTCCTTCTGGAATGTATCCATGTAAACTTTGTCACTTCTCAATAAAACCCAATTGTAAAATTGGGTTTTATTGAAACCCAAAATAAAACATTCTAGATGGCAGAACAGGGAAGTAGAGTTTATGTATAGTTTCATACAGGAACTATACTGAATTTTTGATTTTCCTCAAAAATCATATACTGTACCCTCCTTACAATCAGGTTACATTAAACTTTCTCAAAAATAAAATTCAAATGTATTTGTCACTGATATTTGCCCTAATGATTGTAGAACTTCAGCATGCAACTTAAAAAAAATATATCTATATTTATATTTCAAAACTTGATAGTCACTTTTTAGGTGGAAACCATATTCGGATTTTACAAAAGAGATACAATTCTCATGACTGATTTGCCATTTTCACATGTACACTCAAAGAAATGTATCAAACATGAATGTGTTAAAAATTCAATTTAAATTAGCTTTTCCTTCTTGTAGAAAAAGAAATACAGATGAGAAGTCCTTTGTTGCATATCCGTTGTTAACCATCATACGAAACAGTTGGTGAGCCAGAGATCCTAAGGGTATTGGAGAAGTGGTACGAGTAGCTGCAGTCTGGGCCAATCCTAAGTCCTGAAAATTTCATAATGGGGGAGGGAAACATGAACTACAAGTCAATTAAGTAAAATATCTACATGTCTGGAAAAGGAATAATCTTCATGCAATAACTAAAAGATAATGTAAGTAAGTATAGCAATTCATTAAGAAAAATATGAAATATTGGCATTTTTTAAAGCAGAATTTAAAAAATCTGAAACATTTTCCAGATTAAAGAAAGTTGAGCACTTGCTAAGTGATCCATCACTGTTTTCACTACACTTTGTGGTGCCACTGCTGATGGGAAAGTGTTGTATGTAGGGCAACTGCAATAGTAATCTGTGTTGGGAACAAAACTGCTGAGCTAGTTGTGTGGCTATTGTGTATAGTATTAAGTGGTTCTGTTATCAGTGGACCACAGTAGTTTATACATCCAGGGGATGCTGCTACTTTGATAATAGGGAGCTCTCTTGAAAAAATAATCCCAAATTTTTTTCTAATTTTATTAACAAGAGTGTATTTTGTCTAAATTGTGTGTGTTGTCTGATCAGTTTGCTTGATGAAAAAATCTGAGTTACGGGGGGGATGGCTTTTCTATCCCATCTGATGAACTTGGCCACAATGTGAAAAGAGTCCATAAAATTCCTTGCACCACTGATGAGATCCAAACACTGGCCTTTTCCACACAATGTGGGATGACAGCAATTATAACCACTATGCTACCTGGTAGGGTTTTGGCTTGTATAGGCAAAACTCGTATAATATTAGAAATTGCTCTCATTGAAAGTCAACTTATAATAACATATTTATCATCATAAACAAAAAGTATATATTTGTTTTATATTTGGCTCTTTTCAGCCTTTAAAGACATTTTAAGCAACTGCAGTCTTTCGGTTTGTTAAGGCTGTGGTCACAGTTTTCCTGAGCTCTGAAGGTGAATCAGTATAGAAAAATATTTTTGAGAACACTTAAAGGGGGTTAGTTATTTGGTTTTGTAACTTTAATTAGTTTGCTTTTTCTATGTTATAATATGGAAATATATGCACAGGCTATTTTTTTTAAAAGCACATTAATATATTATATGGGGGATTGAAAAGTTTGTGGCCTGAGTATGAAAAGGTAGCAGCAGTATGGTATTAAATACAGGTATTTCTCGACTTTGCGAGTTAATTCGTTCCTAGCGCGCACGCTCATAAAGAGGGAATTTATTTCCCATAGACGTAATGTTAAAAATTGGGGTTACATTATCAACAATGAAATTAGTTGGCTAATTAGTTTGTTTAAACAAAGAAATGAAAACGTAGCCTGTAAAATCAAGCAAATTATAATAATAGAGAAATTATTTATGACTTACAAATGTTAAAGAATGTTTATACTTCATCATCATCGACTAAATGCACACTCGATCACTCATTATTGGCTCTGCATTTGTTGGTTTGTTGCACAAGGAGTCATCTTCAGAAATGTTTCAAGAGGCATTTATTTCCAAGATAATCTTCTCTTTTCTTTATAAATTTCAATAGCGTGCATAAGCATTTTTTAATGGAATGCACAAATTACAACTAACACAATTTGCACGGAGTAACAAGTTTACGAAGCAAAAACAAAGGAATGAAGAGAAGATTCGGAAAATGTGTTTTTTATACGATTGAAGATTTCAGTAAAGGGCAAACACATTTCACCATAATAACATAAAAACCCATACAATTCCAGCTATCAGTATTTTCGCACTACACTTTCACAGTTGAAAGTGTAGTGCGTTTAATGATTTGAATTGGTAACTAATACAGTTTACACTATAAAAATGACTTTTTTAGGGAATTATATAGCGAAAATTTGAACTTCCGAGGTTGTGGAATGAATTATCAAAAACAATTTGTTATTGGGTTCACATTACGATATGATGGTAACGGATTAATATCGTAAAGTACGGTACACTGTATTGTATAACTATGCACTTGATTTGAAATGCGGTATTTATGAATGTTTAGCATTCATTTTTTGCAATTAATGTTCATATTTTTGATTTTGTTGATACTTGATACTTTGAAAAAAAAAAAAAAAAAAACTCGTAAAGCGAGAACTGCCTGTATTTCTGTACTTGATGTACCCACTAAGTTTCATTCAGTTTCAATAACATCTTTTTTTTAATTGCAGGTTCTCGAGTCAACAAAAGTTTTGAATGCCTCTTCCTATTCCTCGGTTAAGAAATGGGCAGCAGAATTTAAATGAGAGAGGGAGAGCTTGGAAGGCTTGCAATGTCCATCAAGAAGTTGAAAGTGTGCATGAATGAATGAGTTTGGTACTTTGCCAGTGTCATGGGCACCTCATCTGAATGTGTGTACCACATAATAACAGAGATTCTTGTTATGATAAAGGTGTCATCACGACGCATCCTAAAGTTGACAGATCAAAAATGCATAAGCGTCGCCAAGTCAGGTGAACATTCGTATAGTTTTCAAGCAGATCCAGCAAATTTCCTCGCAAGGTTTGTGAAAATGGACAAGCCATGGATCCATCACTTTAGGAGCAATCCAAATAGTGAAAACACAGCTCTTTTCCTACTCCAAAGAAAGCCAAGGCTAATGCATTGGTTTTTTGGAATGCTGATGTTGCTAGTAGATTAACTTCAGATGGGCGAGACAGTCACAGGGGCATATTACACATATCACGTGGGGCATTTGTGTGAAAATGCCAAAGCAAACTCAGCAAAGGAGTCTTATTCCACCAGGAACTTCTGCTCACAAGTCTCTCATTGCCATACCTGCACTGCATGACTGCAACTTCGGAAATGCTGGACCATCCTGCATAGTCACAGATCTGGCACCATCGGACTTTCACCTATTTCCTAATTTGAAATTATTACCTGGTTGCATCCATTTTCCCACAAACAGTGATGTCATTGATGCATTCCTGGAGGCACAAGAGAAAACTTTCTCTGCAGTTGGAATCAACGCATTGGAGGCAAAAGTATATTGACCCCAAAGGGGACTGTGCTGAAAAGTAAAATGTTACTAGACTACAAATAAACCCTTCATACTCAAACCATGAACTTTTCAAGTGTCCCTCATATATTAGTGCATTAAATATATTGTGATATTTATGCAATTTTTACTTTAATGATGGCTGATGCAAGATTCGGCCAGAATGCTACAGAGGACTGCATTACCAAGTGGTAGTTGGCTGTAGGTGATTCCCCTATGAATCATGAGGTTGCTGTTAATATTTCTTGTATTGTAGATAAATCTAGTTCAACTGATGAGTTTTCCCCACCTACGTTCTGGAAGGGCAGTGTGGGTCAAATTGCAATTGAAAATTTGATACATTGCTGGATGAGACTAAATCACTGAGAGAGTAAGTTGGATGAAACTGGGGACCTTTTGCCAGACATTCAAGTGCCAGGTGATGCATTCCTCATTCAGGCATCTGGGAAAGCTGATGAATACAGACTGCCCTGGTTCCAAAGGATGTCCACAACATGGCATCTGTATTCCCATAATTCAGCATTTTTACAATTTTTTCCCCCAACCTTGTAGTATCCTCAAAAGTATTCTAAGATCTTTATCAATTTTAACCTTTTCCATTTCTGATTTGTAGACAAGAAATCAGTCCAAGTATTATTATGCATTCAGTTTAGTTTTGTTTTGTTTGTTTGTTATTTGGTTTTTAGGAGCATTAGCAACTAAGGCCGTATTGCTACGGGATATGCGGTGGTCATTCCCTGACCTTTCCGCATCCTCCGTATTTGGTGGTCACGGGCTCGAACCCCGGTCTAATCAAGGAGCGTGTGCTATGCACGGCTGCTCCTGCCCACCTGGCTACGGAGGCGCCTTCAGTTTAGTGAAATATCTATTCTGCTGTTTTAGTTATACATTCAAAAATATGCACCTGTGCTTAAACTTTGCTCTGCTTGCACTGATGATCTTCCCAACCATGGTCTGTCCTTGTGGAACAGTTTCAAACAGCTTCTTCCCCGAGCATAATGCCATATTCTTTAGTGGAGATGTTTTATTGAAGCTTTTGTTGAAATCATTCTGGATATCTATCATAAGTTTTACTAGCATGTGGCTTTCATGAGCTCCCTTCTTGGGAGTAAATGGATGTGCAAACCATTGTTCACAATACATGGAACAGCCAACCACTGCTGTTAGGAGGCTGCATATATAGCCCATTTAGGTAAAACATATGTAACGAAAAAGGAGCAACGTGGCTTTTGAAACATCCTGTATACATCTAGTTTAGGGAATTCTAAGTTGTACAGCACAACTTTTCATCATTATATCTTCCCCATTTCAAACATATTTTGTGCCACCCAACAGTATACCTGCTAATGTAGGTCATTTATTTGGTTTTATTACTGCATCCATTACTTTTGTAATAGGTATAGATCCAATTTAATACGGGATCTCTGAAATCGTAAGAAAACAGCATCCTGCATTAGTGATTATGAGCTACTGAGTTGAAGGCATGGTAGCTCATGTTTGACGTACACACAGACTTATTGCATATATGATGAATGCATGTTATATACACAATAAGTCCGTGTATACATCTTAAACTCTAAGGCTTGTGTCAAGCTTCATCTAAACTGACCTACCAGAAAGTTAGGAGTTTAGATATCACAGATCCACCAGTTCTAAATCTGTGCTGCTAGGGCATAAGGATATTTTTTACGAAACTGAAAGCTTACGACAAACTATATGAGAGGCAAATTTAATATGGTTATAGGACAATTTTTTTTGGATTTTGAATGTTTGGCACCTTTTTATGGAGAGGAAGAATTAAACCAAGCTTGAGTATGGAAGGATAAATTCCAGAGGCTAGAGATTGATCAAATAAATGGAGGATGTAAGGAGTAAGTGCACAAACAGCTCTTTTCCAAAGCATATGATGGACTCCATCAAGTCTATACAAGTAGTTTTTCTTTAGGTGCTTGACACCAGCAAGATCAAGTTTGCTAATTGTGAATGTAAGGTTATTGCATGCTGTTACACTATTGAAACCTTCCATATTGTTTACTTTACTAGAAAAATGTTTATAGTTACCCTACCTCACTGTTTAATATGGAAAGTCAAGTCAATCAGAATTAAACCTGATAAACCAGGGAAAAAAAAAAAAACAAAAACAAGAACTTCAATTCTCTTATTATATATGTGAGAAGTTTCCATGCTATCTAGTACATCAACATTGTACTTTATGAAATACCCAAAATTTACTACTTAAAAAATAAATTACACTTTAAACATCAAGTATAAAAAGGTTTTTGCAAATTTAAAATTATCTGGGTCTATCTAACATATCTTTAGGTATAGTAGAATTTAGAATTGAGACTTTATTTGCAACATTTTGTGTGAGAATTTTGAATTTTATATTAAAGCTGGGATAAATATTACCAATTTGAATTTTATTATTTCTAACTTGTAAATTCTACCTAATCAGTTGTACCCCATCAATGGTGTATTTTTAAAATAAATGTCAAATGATTTTATTTGGAAGGGGGAGGAAGATACAGATTGAACAAACAGCACATGAATAGAGGAGTTTTTTCAAAAATAAATTTTTTTTTTTTTTTTTCATTTTAAAAATATACGAATTGAGTGAAATAATGATAAGAAAACAACTTTCCCCACTGACAAACAAGCAGTTAAATAAAATTTTAAACAGGAAATCATAAAAAATCAAAACAAAATATTCAGTCCAATTTTAACAAAAATTTCAGATATACTCTCAGGTACCTTTAAAATAGAGAATTTAAAATTATCATAAATTGTTAAAACTAACCTTGACCATGAGGGCTGTTCCAAACCCACCTTGATAGTTATTGCTAGCTGGAACATTTTCAAGTACTCCAGGAACAGGATTATACACTTCACTAGCCCAACAACGACCTGAACTACTATTCAAAATTTTGCTTAGTAGTTTGGATTCCAGACCAAGCCTTACAAAATGAAATGCAATTGATAACATGACCTGTTAATATTACATATTAAAACTACAGTATGAAAATATCATTCAAAATGTTTCAAAGTTAAGTCCCCCACATAGAAATAATTTTTAAAGAATAAACTCACACAACATGAATTTACAGGGTAATATCACAAATGTAGAAAGGTGTGGATATTCAAAATAAATCTTACTATATAATTAATATACTAAGATTCACTTTGGACATCTACTTCCCTTTCTACATTTGTGATATTACTCTCCAAATTCATGTTGAATGAGCATTTTATTTTATTTGATGTAATTAATAACACTTAAATCAAGGGTTAGAAAAGAATGCAACTGGAAAAATCTGCCAAGTGTAAAATGCTTATGTTAACCCATAAATGTGTGCAAAAGTATATGGTAAAGAATTATATGGGACTACTGGTAGCTCCAGGTGCCTAAACCAAAACTCAGCAATTTGTCCCAATATATATATATATATATATTATTAGTTGCTGTGAAATTTGTTGCCAACCCCATATAATGTGGGAAAAGGCGAAGATAAAGAAGATTAGTTGCTGTGAAATTTCATTTTTTTAATGCTTTTTTAAAAAATAACTGATGAGTATGAAAATGGAAGACATTCCGAAAATGAAATGCAATCAAAAATGGCTGCTTTGTCATTTTGGTTGGAATGCTTTTAGAAGGAAAGTGGCCCTTTTTGGAGTACTTCTTAAAAAGGTTGCATAAATTGCTACAGCAATTTAAGAAACTGCAGAATTAATAAATTCATGAGTGACTCAAACAGAATATTCCTTGTAACCTTCCCTGCTGTATATCTAAAATGTTTGTTATTATTTTCTGAAAGCTCCTGGTAAAAGTGCTCACATATTTAGTAATTCTCATTTAGCATACTTTGATAGTGTTCTGTATTACTAGCTTACAGTGAACACTCAAAAGGAATTCTAATTTCTAAAATTGTTAATGGAAAAATGCAGTATTCAGGATCAGAATTTTTCATTTAGTGTTGGTTTTTTTTACAAAAACCCTAAATTCAAAAGGTATTAGAACATATAGTACTTGGTACCATATATCAGTAGAAGGTTGAGAAAATAGAAAATACTTGTTGGCATTAGGCCTAAATATTTGTATATTAATCAAACTAGTGGAACTCGACCTGTGAATTTTCTTACTCTTGGCAGTTATTTTAAAAAAATAATTACTAAGAGTAAGAAAATAAAAGACACTCCAAAATGAAATTTTCAGGAAATGCTGTGCATGTGAAGGAAGGAAGGAAGGTTGTTCCAAACAGAAGTAGAAGGGGATAAATGAGGAAGAGAAAAAGTTAGTTCTGTATGTTTGGAGTTGGACAGTAGATGGATATTGACTGATTGAGGCACATGTATGCTCAATTGGGTTTGGAAAAAGAGTGGTGGACTTACAGATTCCAATGCAGACAAACAGTGCTCATGGAAGTGTTTACAGAAAACATATACAGAAGCTGAAGGTCTATAAGACAGTAAGTGAAGTGATGGTTCATTGATTAATCATAGCCCTCCTTTGAACAAAGCCTGGGAGTTTGAGAAGAGTTTTGGTTGCACCACCCCACACCCCAGATGTGCAAACAATATTTGTCGAGCAGATTTGTACTCGTAGCAGTCACAAGATGTTTAGAAGAACAATAATGTCAAGAGCATTACTGTTCTGCTGAATAGCCATTGACTTTACTCTATTGGGCATTACTCTGATTTCCAATCTTTCCAAGAAAGACTGAAAGTTAGGGTGATCCCTAATAGAGATATGTGATCCTTGTCTAGAGATCCAGGAGTCATGGATGATGAGTATGAAAGGAACAGACTTTTCTTCAAGAAACAAGACAGGCCTGAGTTTTAGATTGGCTGAAGTTACCTGTTTTTCTTTAAACCCACTGGAGAATTACCTGGAGATGGCATTTAAGGATGTGATGGTAGACATTTGAGAAGTTGAAGCTATTTGTGCAGGAAGATGGAATGTACTGTGCTATCATCAGCAAAATTATGGATATGATTTCCAGTCAGTGGAAGATCATTAATATACAGGAGAAAAAAAGCAAGATAAAGAACTAAACCATGCAGAATGCCAGTATCAGTTAAAAAGATATTTAGAGCATCATCTTTCTGACCACTCATCCACAGTGAGCGGTCAGAAAGAAAACTGCTATCCAATTACAAAAAAAAGAAAACTGCTATCCAATTATCCAATTAGAAAGAAAACTGCTATCCAATTATCCAATTAGAAAGAAAACTGCTATCCAATTATCCAATTAGAAAGAAAACTGCTATCCAATTATCCAATTAGAAAGAAAACTGCTATCCAATTAATAAGCTGGAAGCTTGTTTAGAAAGCCTTTATGATCAAGAGCAATTGTTTCAGTTTTACCTAACTTTTCCATTAAATTTCTCCAAAGATGAGTAACATATAACAGATGAGTCACTATATCACTACTGAATCAACATGATAAAATCCATACTGGCAATCTTTGATCAGATGGAATGTTTTGAGATAGTTTTAGAGCAAGCAGACTTCTCCATTACTTTGGAAACAGCAGAGGGTAAGTGCAATGGAATGATAGTTGGGTGGGATTTATTTCCCATTAGGGACTAGCTGGATATGAGCAAAAATCCATACAGAAGGAAAAAAGTCAGTGGAATAAGAAAGTGTAGAAAGCAACACAAAACAGGAGCAAGCTCAGGGGCACAGGTGTGAGAACAAGTTGAGAAATAGGTCAGGAGCTTCCTTACTATCAAAGATGGTTCAGAATTATTTTAATATCCTTCTTTCAGAGGACCATGGGAGGTAATAAGTTGAATGTTTGGAATTGTAGGAGATGATTTACAAAGATCATAGAATACTAGAGTTAGAAGAAAAGTAGGGTGCCAATGAGTCAAGTTTTATTTTTAGTTGAAGATGCAACAGAACCATCAAAAATAATAACAATAATAATTACTATTTTTATTATTTTGACAGTTTGGTTATTTCTTTGTGTTATTGTACTGAACCATGTATTAATTTTCAGATACCTAGAATTTTTAATTATCCAGAAAATATGTCCTATGGAACTGGATAAATAAAGGTTGATCAATTTCCCACCATGAGAAGATTATTCTAAAGAGGTTGAGGGAGGGCTGAGTTAGCCAATCTAAGAGAAAAGCGTAGAACTTATCCCAATACTTTCTCATCCCACAGACAAACAAGCCTCAAAAGGCACGCAGTTTACAGACACAAATACCAATCTCCATCAGCATTGCTCAATCAGTTCAAGGCCTTATGCACCTCAATAAGATCACCTTGTATGTGCCTAGTCTCCAGGTGCTGCAATTTGCAGAACTTAGACTATCTTGGTAAGAGCACCCCTTTGTTCCCCTCACCAATCTTGTTGCCCTTCTTTGTACTCATTCTAGCAACTCTACATCCTTCTTAAAATGAAGCCTCCAGACCTGTACACGGTATTCAAGGTGTGGCCTGACCTTGTACAACAGGATAATCACCACCTTGTTCCTGCAAGCAAAATTCCTATATATCATTGATAAGACTCCATGACCTGCTCTGGCAGCTCGTCTGCACTGCTCAGCAAACTTCATATCTGACTGCACAATTACCCCCAGATCTTTCTAACTCTAAACTTCCCTGAGTGTAGTACCACACAGTAGGTACATTTCTCTTGGTTTACTGCTACCCATATGCAGTACGTTGCATTTGTCAATGTTAAACTTCAGTTGCCACTTCTCAACCCATTTGCCCAACTTATCTAGATCCAGTTGCTTACTGTCGTTAACAACCCTGCAAACCTTTGTATCATCTGTAAACTTGAACATTAAGCCTGATATACCTTCATCAATATCACTGATGAATATGCAAAACAACAATGGGCCCAGCACTGAACCCTGGGAAATTCCACTAATAACATTAGTCTGCAAAGAGCAGTGTCCATTGGTTACCACTCTCTGTTGTCTCCGACTCCAACCATCCCTTTATCCATTGTAGCAATGTGCCCTTAATGCTATACCACTCCAATTTGTACAGCAGTCTTCCATGTGGAACAGTATCAAAAGCTTTCCTGAAATCCAAGTATAAGATATCAAAATTATTTTCTGCATCCAGTTCCTTTGTGACCACATCATAGTATCCAATCAAATTGGTCAGACAAGACGTCCCTTTAACAAATCCAAGCTGTCTTAACTACTATTGCAGTCTTGTCTAGATGATCCTGCAATGCTTCTTTAACCTGTGACTCCATTATTTTCCACGGCACACAGGTTAAACTAACAGGTCTATACAGGAACTCCCCGACTTACATAAGGGTTGTGTTCTGCGGAATGCTACGTAACTTGGGGAATTTCCCCCATGCTCATGCAGCGTTCGCAACTCTGCTCACTGATTGAATCAAAAAAGAAATGTTAGACAAACATATAAATAGAATTATTTATTGTATTTATTCAATTTTTATCTCATGCGCAGGAAAAATTACAAAAGCGTGCAATTTGAAAAAAATTTCAAGATTATAAAAAAAAGAGAGGAGACAGGCATAACGTCAGTAAGTTTTACCTCTCGAGCATTGTTGCCAGAATTGACGTCTTTTAAACAACTTTTTATCTCATGCGCCATTTAAACAAGTTTTAGTAATTTCTACCCAGGCCTTATTAATAATGGAGTGGTAAATATTGCAAGATTTCCAAAAGTCTCTCAACGTAAAATTTTTTCTCATCTACTGCAGACAATGCCTGAGCAAATGTTGTGTGTAAATAGTATGCTTTTAAATTCGAAATAATACCCTGATCCATAGGTTGGATGAGTGAAGTCGTGTTTGGCGGTAGAAATATAACTCTCACGTTCGAATTGAGATCATCTAGATGTGTAGGATGTCCAGGAACATTACCTAATAGAAGGAAAATCGTGAAAGGAACGTCATTGTCTTTACAATATTTTTTAACCTCAGGAATGAAGCAGCATTTAAACCAATCCTCAAAGAGAGTTATTGTTATCCATGCTCTCTGATTCGATCGGAAATGCACGGGTAGGGTGGTTTTATTGATGCCCTTAAATGCACAAGGATTTCCAGAATGGTACACAAGCAGTGGTTTTAATGTGTAATCTCCCGCTGCGTTAGCCCCAAGCAAGAGCGTGGCCCTATCTTTTGATACCTTAAAACCTGGCATTGTATTTTCCTCTTTGGCAATGTATGTTCGATCCAGCATTTTTTTCCAATACAGAGCAGTCTCAGAAAGGTTAAAAATCTGCTGCGTTGAATAGCCGCTATCATCAATAATTTTTTCCAACACATCACAAAATTTCTCTGCAGCTGCAGAATCGGTACTGGCGACTTCACCGCATACTTTAACATTGTGGAAACCAGCGTGATGCTTAAACCTATCAAACCACTCATTGCTTGCCACGAACGTGGGTTGGGGTTCACTGTACTTATCCTTAATATCTTGATAAATACTTGTTGCTTTTGCTTGAATGGTTATTAGACTCAGGGGCACTCGCTTCTGAATCTGATTTTCCATCCATATTATTAATAGCTGTTCCATCTTCAATATAGCACCTGAACGCTGTTTTGTGATCACTATTGATCTTAAGTGTGTTGATCCTTTGACATGTTCTTTTATACGTGCACTGTTGAAGTAGCGAGATCTAATTCCCTTGCAATAGATGACAAACTTTGTTCTGCTTCGTACTTCTTAATCATTTTCATCTTCATTTCTAAATGAATTTTGTTTCATTTCCTGGCACTACCACCACTTGCAGTGTTCATTGGTCGATTTCTCTTCATCATTGTAATACATAAATAGGAATGAAGAGAAGTTTCTGAAAATTTGTTTTTTATATGATTGAAGATTTGAGTGAAGGGGAACACAATTCACCATAATAGTGTAAAAACCCACACAATTGCAGTTATCGGTATTATCACAAATGCAATAAGATTAAGTTTGCTACCCATTTATAATTAGATGCACTAACAGAAAAGCCCATTAAATCGGAAAGTGCAAATTGTTTTTATTGTTTTTTCGTCGTGACCTCCAGAAATGTGCGTTAGAAAAATATCACAGAAGCATTCAAAATTGATTCTTATAACAGGAACATATGATAAGGATGAAAGTGTAATGCATTTTAATGATTTGAATTTGTAACTAATACTATAAAAACGACCTTTTAAAGAATTATATAGTGAAAATTTCAACTTCCGAGGTCGTGGAACGAATTACCAAAAAACAATGTGTTACTGGGTTCACATTACGATATTTTCACAATATTATGGTGTCTCTGGAACGGATTAATATCGTAAAGCGGAGTGTACTGTATTGTATAGCTACATGTGTGGTTTGAAATGCAGTAATTATGAATGTTTAACATTCATATTTTGCAATTAATGTTCATATTTTCGATTTTCTTGATACTTGGGGGGGAAAAAAGAAAAAAAATCATAAAGTGGGAACTGCTTTTATACAACTGGCCATAAGAATTATTGCTTGTGTTTTCAGGATATAAGGATGAAATTCAATGATGTACTATGCCAAGAATTTTAAAACAATAGGATCTGTATCCAGGGTGTAATGTAATATTGGCACCAAATAAAACAAGACATAGCATTGTTGTACTGATGAATGTTGTCTCTAAAATTTAACTTTTCATCATTCCCTGTGAATAATTTTTTTAATCTCATGAGGTATGTTAAATGTAGGCAAGTTTATTTTTCCATTAGAACAGCACAGCATGAGCCTGCCATATTTTTTTCACATACAAAGTGCAATGCAGAGCAATAACTACATTGTGCTGCCACTTTATTAGGTACACCCTTGCTGTGCACACGAACGGCTTGTCCCACAACATTGGAAGTCACATGACCACAGTTGTGGATATAAATGCAGAAGAACAACCTTTCTAGTATCATTTAAGCATACAAACCGTAGCAAGAATGGAGAAAAGTAGTGATCTAACAGACTTCAAACGTGGCATGGTAGTAGGTGCAAGATGTGCTGGACAAAGCATCTCTGAAATGGCAGTTCTCTTGAACTTTTCACGCACCACAGTTTCATGGGTGTATTGAGAATGGTGCAACGAACAGAAAACATCCTCCCAACAGCACTCCTGTAGAAGAAAATCGCTTGTTGATGAGAGAGGTCAGAGGAGGATGGCTAGAATTGTGCAAGCAAACAGATGGGCCACAATGTCACACATCATGCCAGAATACAACCTTAGTGTGCAGAACAAAATATCACAACGGACCACTAGTTGCACTTTATCGCGAATGGGCTACAACAGCTGACTGCCACACCGTGTACCTTTGTTATTAATGAAGAACAAGAGAGCAAGCCTCCTGTGGGCACAGCAACGCCAGCACTGGACTATTGAGGATTGAAAAACAGTTGCTTGGTCTGACGAGTCGAAGTTCCTGGTGCATCATGTTGATGGAAGGCTCAGAATTTGGAGAAAACAACATGAATCCATGGACCCGTCGTGTCTGACGACTATTGTGCAAGGTGGTGGGGGCAGTGTTATGGTGTGGGGAATATTTTCTTTGCATACATTGGGTTCACAGATTCACATCTGAATGCCACATCGTACCTAAACATTGTTGCTGACCAAGTGCATCTGTTCACGTTGACAGTTTATCCTCAGTCAGATGGTTACTTCCAGCAGGATAATGCACCAGTGCACAAAGCCTGAATCACTATGGAATGGTTCCAGGAACATGACAATGACTTTTCTTTGCTGCAGTGGCCCGCTCAGTCCCCTGAATCTCAATCCTATTGAACATCTTTGGGATGAGCTGGTAAACACCTCCATCAAATCTCAAGGAACTGCATGACACACTCATGTTTGCATGATACTCCATTCCTGCACATTTTCAGCATCTTGTTCAATCCATGCCTACACAAATTCAGGCTGTTTTGAAGGCTAAAGGAGGATCAACATGCTACTAGGTAGGTGTACCTAATAAAGTGGCAGCACAGTGTATATTTATTGCATAAATCTCCTATAATGAAAGGAGCTGGATTTGGAGTGGTGTCAGAAACAGAACATTTATACCCAATTTGAAAAGGGCCATTGATTTTGATATTGTTTACATCTAGCTTTAAATTCTCTGCAAACGGTCAATGCTTTTCTCCTTTTAGGAATGCTATGTTGAGCAACTTCAATTAATGATCTAAATTCTAGAACACTAAAATGTCCTGCATCATCATCAAAATTTCTATCATTTCTATACACCCTAAATAAATAATTGGTGAACAATTGGCCTATTCAATTCAACATGACCAGCTTATTCACCATCTATAGAAAACAAATTTTCATATTCCACAAAAGTATATATAAATGGGAAGTCGATAAGATTGGTCACCAATAATGAAGCCTTTATAAAACTGCCACTCATTTACTATTTTTGAAATTACTTGCAAATTGAATTTCACGATGCCATTCCTCATCACTAGTGCAATATAGTGCAAAATAAGTAACTCCTGTTGCCTGGCACACAGCATGCCATAATTAAGGAAAATCAACAAACAGGGACATTGACGCAGCAATAGAACTATCTCCTACAAAAGGCAGGTTACAACTGACAGTATTGCTAGCTGTAGTTCTAAAGATGTGAGTGCTGACCAGCATTCATAAAGTTGAAGCATTAAAATGTTCATCTACACTGAATACGTTGAAGAAATGAAAAAAAAAAAAAAAAAAAAAAAAAAACCAGAAAGTGTAATGACATATCTATGGAGTAATACCTTTAATTTAAAAAAAAAAGGAATAATGAAAATCAGTTTAGCAGAAGTCACTCACGGATTTGACAAAGAAAACACTGTGTTTTAAATATATAGATGATACTATTTCCTTCCAGTGTTCCCTATAAAAATTTCAAATGTCCACAACAAACATGTAACCAAAGGAAACATTAAAGAATCTGAATTTTCAGAACATGCTTTGGAATGCATTTCATACAGCGATAGGAACTTTGTGGTAATGGGGGGAAGGTGAAGAGACTTGGAAAAAAGAAAAATAAAAGAAGTCTTTTTCATCAAGAAATTTAGGCAAGTGGCTTTAAATGGAAACAAGGGGAGAAATATAGGGGAACTATAGAATATAATTTAACATTAAAATTAAGTAGGGACTAATGAAGCAGGGCCTATCTTAGGTCTAGGCAAACTAGGCACATGCCTAGGGCTTCAGTTGAAGGGGACCTGTAAATGGCAATGGACACAGCCAAAATCAATGATCATGTTCCTTATAAAATTTGCAAATAAAATATACTATCAAATTGCAATTTTGTAGCTTCTGGTCAAAAGGTGCATTCCGCCGATATGTTCAGAGTTGCATATATTTCCTTAGGAATATATGCAAATGTATTTGCTTTACATTTTTATATTGACTGCAATCCTAATTTTGGATTATAGTGTTAATTTTTTTATTATTTATATATAATATTTTGCCTATGGCCCAAATCTCCAAACATAGGCCCTGCATGGTGGGGTTCCTGGAAAACAAGAGGCTGTGAAAATACCAACTACTGGATTGGAGATAGCTCATACGATATTATGTTAGCAGCAATTATGCACATGATAAAAAATTTGGTAAAGGGTTTGTAATGTAATGCTTGTTTATTAAAATTATTTATCAAGGTGTACAAAGTGTGTGAATAGTTTATTTCTTGATGGATAATGCCGACGAGGAAAACATCTAATTTAAAAACATAAGAGAAAAATAGGCAAGCTATTAACCAGTTTTTATGAGTCTCAGTTTCAAAAAAAAACTTCTTTCACAAGATATTACAATGAATAAGAAAAGTCAGAATGGTTCTGAGATTAATGTAAACATTAATAAACAATTTATGGACAATGCATTTCCTTTAAATAATATATTACATTAGTGAGTGGGCTCTAAACTGCACCAGCAACAAAATATAGTTTTCTATTTCCCTTACTATTGTGCACATTTCATAGTCGGATTTACATCTGACAGGCTGCACTTATATATATGTGTGTGTGTGTATATATATATATATATATATATATATATTTTTTTTTTTTTTTTTTTTTTTTCTTTTTGTCAATTGGAGTGTGGGAGCCCAAGGCAATCAACTGCCTAGCTGACATTGTTGATAACCTAGCAACACACAAAAAGTGCTTGTCCTGCTATTTATAATCATTAATAAACTATACCATATTCCATAAAAGGAACTTTTGAACGGTTGTAATTACTTACAGCACATCAAAATATTCTAAAGTCTAATGCAGGGGTAGACTGGCCCAAGTGGTGGGCAGTGATCACAGTCAAGGCCAACAACAAATTTAGGTCATCAACTTTTTTTTTTTTTTTTTGATTTGGTAGTTGTTGGCGCATCGGCTTCTGTGGCCATATTGCACCTCCCAAGGTTTTTGCAGTACTTTGATCCAAGCCCGAGGCGGGAATCGAACCCGCGACCTTTGGGTTGCCGGGCAGGTACTTTACCCACTCGGCTAGCCCGGTCGGCTCAGGTCATCAACTAACAGTCATGATATAAGTGATTCAGATGGGACCAAAATTGTTGGGAGCTGCTGGGTCCAAAACCTGATAAAGATAACATTATTAGACAGGGCTAAACTAATGCCCAGCCTTGGTCTTAATGATATTATCTTAACTCCTGTTTTGAAGGACTATACAGAAATTATACATGAAAATTTTGGAGTGACACCTACAAACTATATTATACAGACCTTATTCCAAGATTCATAGTTTCGGCAATTCCAATCATGGAAATAGCTAGAGCCATGTTATTGCATATTTTGGCTGCTTGACCTGCTCCAACATCACCACAGTGTATTACATTTTTGCCTAAACAAAGTAGTACTTCTTTAGCTGCATCAAATTCCTGTTGTTTTCCTCCTACCATAAATGTAAGTGTACCATCTTTGGCAGCACCAACACCTATTTAAGAAATGTGTTTCCCTGTTAAGAAAGGAGAGCACTACACCAAATCATAATATGTGGGTCAATTAAAATGATTATAAAGAATGAAATTATGAAAATAATAGAATAAATTGTATTAACTAACAGTAATATGTTAATTCTTCATCACATGAGGAAGATTTGTACCCTGTGATTTTTTAGCATCTTTCATGAAAAAAAAATTTCTCTGCACCAAATGAGATCCTTCTTTACCTTCCGAAAACATTTCTAAATCTGCATCACTAAATAAAATCTGTTTATTTGCAGTGACAAAGCAATTAAAAATCATGTTATGGCTTCCTGTACTGCCTTCCAAAGACAGAGACATTATCTAACTTTGTGGATCAATCATGAGAAAGTGCAGAAATCTTTCAGAATACCTTGCTACCTTGATTATTGTTGAAAACATTCCAACATAGTTGAACAGATTTTGAACAAGTGGTAGCCATGTGCCAATATTTACATAAAATTCAATCTTAAATTCTCACTTCTGGCACAGTCAATGCTATAAAAAATGGACTGATCTGTCTGTTCAAGCACAAGAGACTTGCAGATTGTTAATTGTTGTACACATGCAGGCCTGTTATTGTGAGATCTAGCCCACTGTAGGGGTGAAAATGGGTTCCTAGCAATCAAATTTAAAAGTTTTGGTGATTATCTGTTTTTTTTTGTGTATATGGCAAGCTAGACATTTGTGGTCCTAGTCATGGACTATCTTCTTGAAGTTGGACTTGTCCATCTCATTTCTTGGTTTTGTCCTACAGTAGCCACTAGCTGAACACCTAAACAACTGTCTGGGTCAATATATGGATGAACTCAATGAGTCACTATGAGAACGGTACTGCCTGTTACTATGCTCCCACTTCACAAACACCCATGATCTTGCATTTCGTGAGGTCATTGATGTCCCTTACTTCCACCATAGTACACATTTAATGACTCTATTAAGAAACTTCAGCTCTTCTTCTAGGTCTATCATACCATGTGATCTAACACATCAGTGACTATTTCATTTGACCACAACAATAGGTGTACGGATATCGGAATGTCAGATTACCTAATAAACTGGTCTATGTATGTGCATATATATATATACATTTTTTTTTATTATTATTATTTATTTTTATTTTATTTTTTTCCTTTTCAGGTCAGTGTTATAAGCAGGGTCCCTTTGCATCTTTCTGCCTCTATTAATACTAATACTATTCCCACACGTGACCAATATTTTTTCATGAATCTGTGATATGATTACCAATAAAAAAAATTTTTCGTTCATACTGCCATTACAGAGTTTATAAAAATTACTGATGGCAAAAATAAAATCAATGCAAGCCATTCACATTTTCAACTTCAACACAATTCATGGTTAGACCAAAACTTCAAGTGGCCATCATCTGGGAGTGTTTGAAAAGTCTCAGGTACTGTTAAGTTTGAAATAACTGCTTTACATGAGCACAATAACTCTGGAACACTACTGTTCCTGAAATTATTTTATTATTGCCTATTGCCTTTCATAATGCCTCTGAAAGGTATTGAAATTCACCACTTCATTGGATGCTGCATTTTTTTAGAGGAAAGATTTCAAAACAACCCTGAATGATCATTCAAGGGTCATTCAAAAGATAAATCAAATTAAAATACAGAAACTTTTTTTCTTTTTTTTTTTATGAAAATCCCAAACACAAGAGGTATTTGAACCTACAGTACTTAGTACCGTGCATAGGGTGAAGGTTGAGAAGACAAAAGAAGACATTTGTTGACATTAGACTAGAACTTCTGTAGACTGTAATTTTCAGGAAATACATAGGACGGAAGGTTGTTCCAGAAAATGGCAGTTGAATGAACATACGAGGAAGATGAAATGTTGGTTCTGTGAGTTTGAAGTTGGACAGTAAATGGATATTGGCTGGTGGCGACACATATTCAGACTGTTTTGAAAGAGAGAGCGGGAATTATAGAAACCAATTCAGAAGAACAGTGCCCGTGGAAGTATCTGTAGAAAAGGCATACAGCAGAAACAAAATGCCTACGAGACAGAGAGTGGAGAGACTCTGTTAGAAATGAGTCAATTAACTCTCTTCTGAATGGAATCTAGAAGCCTGTGAAAGGTTTTGGGGGCACTGCCCCAGATGTGGGAACAATATTCCATGGTAGGGCGGATTTGCAATTTGTACAGAGTGTACAGCTGTTCCAGGAGCAAAAGAGAAAATCAAGTTTTTTAGATGCAGAGGAAGCAATATTTGTAATGTGCTTGTGCCAAGAGAGATTAGAAGTCAGGGTAATCCCCAAAAGAGAGATATATCATTTTGCCTAGAAATCGGAGTGTCACCAAAGATAAGCATAGGAGCAGAAGAATCCTTTTTGCGAGATGTAAGACAAGACTGAGTTTTAGAAGGATTAAAATAATTAAGTTATCTTTGCCCCACTGGAGATTGACATTTAAGGAATTGGTAGTGGATATTCGAGAAGTTGAAGCTGATTGAGCAGGGTGAGGTTTCTCAAACTGGAAAGTGGAATGCAATGTGCTATCATCGGCAAAACTATGGATAGGATTCTGGTCAATGGAAGAAGGTCATTAATATATACAAGAGGAAAAGAGTGGGGGAAAGAACTGAACCTTGGGGAACACCAGCATTAGTGGAGAAGTTAGAAGATAGAGAGCCATCTACCATCACCCTCAGTGAGTGGTCAGAGAGAAAACTGGATATCCAATTACAAAAAACAGTTGGCAAACCATAAGATGGAAGCTTGTTTAGAAAACCTTTATCAAACACGATCGAAAGCCTTGGAGATGTCAAGAGCAACTGCTTGTGTTTCGCCGAAGTTCTGCATTGAATTTGTCCACAAATGGGTAATATAAGCCAGAATAATATTCTGATGATATTATCACCAGTGGATCGACACTGACGGAATCCATACTGGCGATCATTGATCAGATGGAAGGTTTCTAGATAGTTTAAGAGTTGGCGATTAATTGATTTCTCCATTACTTTAGAAAGAGTAGAAGTAATTGCAATGGGACGATAATTGGATGGAAGGGTTTGTCACCCTTTTTTGGAACTGGCTGAATATGAGCAAATTTCCAAGCAAAAGGGAAAACACCTTTGGAATAAGAAAGTGAAAAAAGGCGGCAAAGAATAGGAGTAAGTTCAGGAGCACAGGTTTTGAGAACAAGTGGAGAACTACCATCAGGACCTGGAGCTTTCTTAGCATCAAGATTCGTCAAAATCCTTCTGACATCCTTTTGACGGAAGACCACAGGAGGCATTGAATAGAGCATGTTAGGAATGGTGGGAGGTTTTACCCAGATCATTAATACATGAGTTGGAAGAAAAATGGAATGCTAGCAGATCTTTGGCTGAAGTGACAACAGAACCATCTGGTTTTGACAGAGGTGGAAGCAGAGATGGGCAAAAGTTGCAGCCATTAGCTTCGGCAAGAGACCAGAATGCTCGGCTACCATTAGGGCAAGAAGCAAGTTTTCTACTCTTAGCCTGTTCAAAATCTAGTTTGGAATGATTAATAACTGCTTTACAATTGTTGCAAGCTTTGGTGTAGGCAGAAAATGAAACTGAAGAATTGGAAATAAGCCAATTACGATATGCAACATTCTTCTCCTGAATGGCCTTAGCACATTTATTGGAAAACCAAGGCTTAGATAAAGGACGAGATTTTAAGGTAGAGTGTGGACTAAAGGATTCCATTCCTGCAAGAATAATTTCACTGATGCAATCTGAGCAAACGTGTTGGCTGTATGTTTAGGATTGTCCGGTATTCTGGTAGGTAAATGAACAATCTGTGCAAGGTGATTAGTAATTGCAAAAGCCTCAGCATCACGACCAGCCAGGTCTGTGTGACTAGAAAACTGAAGCCAGCAGGAGTTGTTAACATTAAAATCACCAAGGAAAATTTCCTCACTGTTAGAAAAGTTGGACTGGAGAAAGTCAAGTTGCAAAGAGAGGAAGTCAAAGAGTTCCAAATGATTAGTGGAGTTGAGAGAATGGTGGTGACAACAGATGAATTTGATGGAATAAGGTAGAGAGATTTTAAGCCAGAGAAGATCGAAAAGAGGAGATTCCAAATCACCAAGTCTCTGACAGGGAATATCAAGACAAAGAGAATTACCAATAGGTTCGGTCCGGCGTACTAACTAGCGGCCAGCCTGCGAACACTGTTTTACAGCTGTACCCTTGAAATGTAAGGGAGTTTGGATCTCGTCATGGTGTTCATCATAACCTCAAAGGTCATCAATCATACTGCATGATAGAAGAGATGAGGGAAAGTTGACCAGAACTTGGCTCTGGAGACTAAACATGAGTTCCACCAATTCAAGCCTCCATACCTGTAAAAACATATGCAAAATAAGGTATGTTTCTTTATCTATTGACAATGTTGATCACATTTAAATAGTAACAGTAGTTGTCTTTGCTTTCTTCAATAAATCTGCACTAAATGTCTACTCATTAAGTCTTCATTCTGCCAGAATCCTACTTCTTCACCCCTTCCAAATTCAGAAACATCTGCCTACATAAATGACCAGTATGATCTGCTAGTCATAGGAAGATTATGTTCTAAGTGCAAAAAACAATTTACATTCTGGTAGAACTACTAGATGTTTTTATGACACCCAAATCAGTTTTATAACTATATTGTAGAAATTTATGTAAGTGAAGATGGGACTTTCATAAAATGACATCTGACAAAAAAATAATCTCTTATATATAAATACACGGTGTAATAGAGAAACAGGTGGTTATAAAAATTACTTTTCCTGTACACCACTGGGGGTTACGGTAATCTGACTACCTTTGTTGTATTGTTAGCATCATAGCATTTAGTAACTACGTAACAATGGAGTGGTACACAATGTATACTGATCATTAAAACATATTATGAGACCAAAGACTTGTGGCTACTCAATGTTTATTTCATTCATTTAAATATCAACTGTAATAATCCAGGTAAAATCCACTCTAAGACATGGATTAAGAACTTTGAAGAAACTGGTTCTGCACTAAAGTAGAAGTCACTGGGTAAAAAAAAAAAAAAAAAAAAAGTATATGTAAGCCAGAAAACATTACCACTGTCAGAATCACCCTCAAAAAGAGTCTATTGTGTTCTGCACATCACTGTAAGTTTTATTATTTAAATATTTCAGTCAGGGTTTACAAAGCATGTTGTATAAAGACTTAAATTTCCACCCATACAAAATTCAGGCAGTACTTACAAAGAAATATCATGAGTATACATTAACTGCTCAAATTTTTGTCATCAATTCCTGACTCTTCTGAACAAGAATGAAGATTTCATTCACTATTTGTTTATGGCTTAAGCACACATTCATCTTCACTATAAACATGTGCTTCATCAGCCATAAACAGATTCAAATAAGCAAATTTTTGGTATTGGTCAGATAAAAACTCCATCTATTATACAATGAACCTTTACACTGCTAAATTTACAGTACAGGGTACTGTAACTTTGACACTGTGTAAAGGCACTGTATCAAGGTTCAATGTGCACTGTCATCTCTTAGCATCATCAACTTACTTCTTTGAGGGCAACCATGACATATGCTCTGGTACACATGATAGAGATGTTTCTGACACACATTAAATAATTCGGGTTCCTTATGTTAAATGATCATACATTGTTTCAACAAGATGAGGCAACCTCTCATACCATCACAATATGCACTTAAGACTGGGATGTTTGTACTGAAATGAGGTCACTTTGAAAATGTAGCCTTCAAAAAATGAAATGCTTTTTTGGATAAAAATAAATAACACAACTTAAAGTTGGGTTGTTTATAATTTTTAAATAAAACATTTCAATGAATTGTCAAGTTTTTATAATTGCCTGTTTCTCTTCAACACCCTGCTCCAAAAAATGGGGAGTTTTTATTACACAATCTGTATGCAGTGGCATACTTCCTACCAGACTATGCAGCTAAGTAGCTTTCCATAAGCAGTAGCCTACAAGAACCATTTTATCTTTTACTATGTGTCATAGTATGTCAGCATTTAGTCTACATTGATTGCACTTGTTAAAAAATGTAGCAATGTATATAAACATATTACATATTAAAAGAAATAGTCTCTCTCAGGTTTAAAACTTCTTAAGAATAGTTCTTACCTCCAGAAACTGGTGCATCGAGAAAAACTGCTCCCTTTGCCTCTGCCAATGCAGCCATGTCTTTTGAAACAGCAGGATCAATAGTACTGCTGTCTATCAATAATGTTCCAGGTTTCACTTTTCTACACACATCATTAAAATACATAAACATTAAAAAAAAGTCCTTTCAATTTGATATCAAGTGATAAAAGTATAGCCCAATAATATTCCTTCAGTATTTATCATTAAAAAATGTTAAATGTCGAAGGAATATGCATGCAACATCAGTAAACTTACTTTTGGAACAACCAATTATTATAAACCTAGAACACTAAACATAATGAAACAGGCCTGCGCGCTCTGGATTCATGAGAAAATTTATTATAGTTGTACACAGAGCGTATAAAAGAAGAAATATATAAGCTTTCGGCTATATGGTAGCCTTCCTCAGAATTAAAAATACATGAATGGCAGTTGGAATAGAGATGTACACTGCCAGGTGCGTGAGACGCGAGATTTAATTGTTTGACGTTTGTGGCTGTGACGCATGATGACGTGGCCAGCGTTTGTCCAATGATAGAACTACTGACTCTGTGATCGGGTTGACTTGGTAACCACTGTTCCTGTTCAAGGATTTATCCGAAGATTTTATATTTAACGATTCCAACCAGGTACGCTTTAGGTAATGGTGGGATCTGTCTACCACCACGACATCGCGGTGTGGGTCGATGTCGTGGTGGGTTGTCCAGACATGCTCGGCGATAGGTGAGTGTTCCATATCCGCTAAACGGATCGCTCTTTTGTGCTCCGAGAGACGTTTCTCGAGTCGACGTCCAGTCTCTCCAAAGTAGCAGCTAGTGCAGTCACGGCAAGAAATACGGTAGACCAAACCGCTCTGCAGAAGGGTGGGGACAGGTGTTTTCACGTTGGAAATGAAAGTACGCAGTTTCTTGCCAGGGAGTTGGATGCACTTTATCCCGTGTGTTCTTAGTATTCTACCGATCTGTTGTGACAGGTTGGGGTAGAATGGGATAAATGCCCTCGTGGATGGCTCGCCACTGTTGGAGTTGCAGCCCGTCGTCATGTAGTCACGTGTCTGTAGATCACATCTATCGAGGACGTCAATGGGGTAGCCACACCTCGTAAGGTCCACTTTGACCCTGGTGATCTCTTTACGTCTTTCATCTGCGGAGCTGGAGTGTGTCCAGGCGCGAGTAAGCAAGGTTCGGGCAGTGGAGAGGAGGTGGCCTCGCGCGTGTGCTGATCGGAAGTTGGTAAACTGGCCAGCACACATGGGCTTTCGATAAACTGCCGTCCTCAGGCATGTGCCTTCACGTCGGACAAGTGTATCCAGGTGGACGTCGACTCGAGAAACGTCTCTCGGAGCACAAAAGAGCGATCCGTTTAGCGGATATGGAACACTCACCTATCGCCGAGCATGTCTGGACAACCCACCACGACATCGACCCACACCGCGATGTCGTGGTGGTAGACAGATCCCACCATTACCTAAAGCGTACCTGGTTGGAATCGTTAAATATAAAATCTTCGGATAAATCCTTGAACAGGAACAGTGGTTACCAAGTCAACCCGATCACAGAGTCAGTAGTTCTATCATTGGACAAACGCTGGCCACGTCATCATGCGTCACAGCCACAAACGTCAAACAATTAAATCTCGCGTCTCACGCACCTGGCAGTGTACATCTCTATTCCAACTGCCATTCATGTATTTTTAATTCTGAGGAAGGCTACCATATAGCCGAAAGCTTATATATTTCTTCTTTTATACGCTCTGTGTACAACTATAATAAATTTTCTCTAGAACACTAAAATTATTAAAGCATAGTAATTTTAAATCCTGTATTGTTTGATATCTAATCAAATTTAATTTAATATTTAATCAAATATCACATTTTCAAAAAAAGTTTAGTAGTATATATTGTTATTAATACATAGGGAATGCAGCTTTAGGAGTTTCAAAGTCTTATTTAATCGTCAATAATTTAAACAGAAGAATGGGAAAATTTTTGACATCCAATGTATGAAAATTTTTGACATCCAATGTATGAAAATTTTTGACATCCAATTTTCTACATCAGTTTTATACAAAATACAAAGCAATATAACTTAAACATAAAAGTTATGACAACCTAATTTGTTTAAAATAATTAAGTTAACATTAAAAATAGTAAAAAGCTTTGATATTGTACAATTGAACTTCACTGGTATTGAAGAACACTACCACACAGAAAGAACACTGAACACTACTATACTTTCTCACACAGAAAGGTCTGAGTTTAATTCTCTGAAAATTATCATCAGACTTCAAAAATTCCTCAGAATGAAGAATTGTGAGGAAATTCCATATTCAGAATTGTGACCAAAACCAAAACAGAAAACCTATGCGTTTTCCTCCTCCAGTAGGTAATTATCAAGCTGACCTTTGAATTTCTTCAAACTGTCAGCCTCTACCACCCATGTAGGTAACTTATTCCAGTAATTTATAACTTGCTGGCTAAAATAAAACTTCCTGAAATCCAGTCTAAACATCACCCCCCCCCCGTAACTTGAAATTATGCTCCCTAGTTCTAGAATCATTAATAAACGTAAACGTGAAAATTTCGTCCTCATTCATTTTACTTATGCCTCTCAGAGCCTTAAACACCTCAATAAAGTCTTCTCTAAGGTGCCTAGTTTCCAAGCTGTGCAACCCACATATTCGAAGTCTTTCCTCATGTGGACACCCTTTTGCCAATCTCACCAGGCAAGCTACCAGTCTTTGAACCCTTTCAAGAAGCACAATGTCTTTCTTTAGGTGCAATCTCCATACCTGAACACAGTATTCCAAATGTGGTCTAACAATAGTCTTATATAATGGGATTATGACATCTCTATCATCCTTATCTCTTCTAGCAATTGTTTGATAAATCATTGAGAGGACACCATGGACCTTCCTTGCAACCTGTCTACAATGTTGTTGTTTGTTATTTGGTTTTTAGGAGCATTAGCAACTAAGGACATATTGCTCCGGGGATATGCGGTGGTCATTCCCTGACCTTTCCGCATCCTCCGTATTCGGTGGGCATGGACTTGAACCCCGGTCTAATCAAGAAGCGTGTGCTACGTACTGCTGCTCCTGCCCACCTGGCTACAGAGGCACCTTGTCTACAATGCTCAGAGAACGTCATGTCTGACCGTATCATAACACCCAAGTCCCTTTCCTCCACTACCAGCATTAGTTCAACTCCACCAAGTGTATAATCTATGTCGTTACTGTTCCCCAGTAATAGGTGCAGCTAGTGTATAATCTATGTCTTGGTGCATAATAGCCATTGCTGCTAATGCACCAGTAAAATCGTATACCAAAACCCACTGTATAATCTTGCTGCCTCTACTCTGCCAGATAGTGATGTGGAGGAAGCCCGAGTAAAGTGTATGCGGGGGAAATCTGAAACAACACACATTCAGATGAGGTATCCAAGTGTGGTACACTTGGATACCTCATCTGAATGTGTGTTGTTTCTGATTTTCATAAATGACATTAATGAAGGAACAGAGGGAGTTATCTAAATTTGCAGATGACGTAAAGATTGGTAGAGCAGTTAATGATCACTGCCAAGCAGAGCTGCTTCAGAGTGAACTAGATAGACTTCAGGGATGGTCAGAAAAATGGCAGTTATGCTTTAATACAGCTAAGTGTAAGATAGCTGCCATTTTTCTGACCATCCCTGAAGTCTATCTAGGTCACTCTGAAGCAGCTCTGCTTGGCGGTGATCATTAACTGCTTTGCCAATCTTTACGTCATCTGCAAATTTAGACATTACTCCCTCTATTCCTTCATTGATGTCATTTATGAAAATCAGAAACAGTCGTCCTAATACTGATCATTGGGGAACCCACTTCTTACATCAACCCAGTCTGAGGAATAACCATTTACCTCCTGCCCTGAAGCCATTCAGCTATCCATCTAAGGATTTTCCTTGCGATTCCAACTGTTCCAACTTATAAAGTAACCGCTCAAGTGGGACTGAGTCAAATGCCTTGCTGAAATCCAAGTCTTGGAGTTTGCAACTTAGAGTGGAGCTGTCCAGAATTTTTTTAATGCCAATGCACTACATATATACAAAAAATAATTTGACATCCTACCTAGAATTTTGTAATTATTTGACACTCCACTTTTTTTTGTTCTCATTATCTTTAAGTTGACGATAAATACAACAGTATGCAACTTCCTTTGTTTTGATGCCAAACATATAAGGGATGTTTGGAAAGTTTCATAGCCTGAATATGGAAGGACAGTGGTGGTGTTAAAAATTTCAGTACTTAATGTATGGCACTTCAAATAGCAACCCACAAAGTTTCATGCAGTTTCAGATGGACTTGGCACATTATAGCCCTAGCTGCTCATGCACCAAAAGAACCGAAACTAAACCAAGCAGTTTCAGTAGTCTTTTTTTTAATTACAGTCCTGAAAATCAATAAAGTTGTGTTGAATGAGAAGAGATGGACAGAATCAGTCACCTGAAGTCATCAAATATTTATGAAAAGAGGGACTAATGCTAAAAGCAATTCATGAGGATATGGTTACAACAGTGAGGGAGGATACTCTTTCCTATTCCATGGTTAAGAAGTGGGCAGAATTTAAACGAGGGAAGGCAAGCCTAGAAGATGACCCATGCTGTGGAGGTCTTACAATGTCCATCACTCCAGAAGTTGTTGACAGTATGCATGATCTGTTGATGAGTGACAGTTCAGAACATTGTCAGTGTCTTGGATACCTCATCTGAATGTGTGTACCACATAATAACAGAGGTACTCGCTATGAAAAAGGTATCAGCCCGATGGGTCCCAAAGTTGACAGAAGGTCAAAAATGCACCAGTTGTCAAGTCAACTGAACATTTGCATTATTTTCAAGTAGATCCAGCAAATTTCCTTGCAAGGTTTGTGGCCATGGATGAGACATTGGCTTCACCACTTTCAGCCAGAGACAAAGGAGCAGTCCAAACAGTGGAAACAGTTCTTCTACACCTCCAAAGAAAGCCAGGTTGATTCCTTCTGCTGGAAAGGTGATGGCATTAGTTTTTTGGCTGCTGATGGAGTGTTGCTAGTGGATTACCTTCAGAAAGGCCAGACAGTCACCGGGGCATATTATGCTGAACTTGTGAGGTGTTTGCATGAAAACATCAAAGAAAAACTTGCCAAAGGAGTTTTGTTCCATCAGGACAACACATGCTCACAAGTCTAAGGATTTTCTATGGCTGCACTGTATGAGTGCAGCTTTGAAATCTTGGACTATCTCCATGTTCATCAGATTTAGCAACATTAGACTTTCACCTATTTCCTAATTTGAAAAAATACCTGGCTGGCATACATTTTCCCACCAACAATGATGTCATTTCAGCAGTGAACGCATTCCGAGGCCCAAGAGAAAACTTTCTTTGCAGCTGGAATCAAAGCACAGCATTGCATTGGTGACAAAAGTATATTGACTGCAAAGGGGGCTATGTTGAAAGGTACATTTAAAAGGTATTACCAGACTCCTCAAATAAATCCTTCATGCTCAGGCCGTTTTCCAATTCAATTTCAAAGGAACTTTTCAAATGCCCCTTGTATAAAAGCGATTGAAGGGTGCAATAGTAAGCACATGTTTAGCCAAAGCCACCTGAAATTTGCTCCATTAGTTATTAGCTTTCAGAGTGAGAGAATATGTCCAGAGGTCACTAGTTGTATGTGAAGAAATAAATGTGAAACTTTTAGTTTATTTTTATTTTTATTATTAAATGTGAAATAAATTACTCCATAATTGTGTTTTTACATATCAGTTACATTGATATATACTGTGAAAGGAAATCAGAGTGAAAACAATGCTGATCTGATGCAAAAATTTGGCCATGATTCAAAAGTATTGCAACACCAATTAAGAAAGCTCTGAGTTATAGATTACAAGATTGTCCCCATATGGTGTTGTACGGATTGGAACACAAGTCATCAATAACTGTACTTTCACACTTTGTGCTAAGTTACAGGTCTCACTATCCATGTCAGAAGGCATATATCTTTAAAACAATAACTGCATTGCTTTAAAGATAGCATGGCTTCCTTGCACCATGTGGCCTTTGGTAATACTAATACGGCTATCCCAGATTACAAGCAAAAAATTTATTTATGTATGCACAAGAAAAACACGATTATTTTATTACAGTCTACTGAACACAGTACACAGCATTGACTATCGCATTGTATAAGACAATGGTTAGGCCACATCTTGAGTAATGCATACAGGTCTGGAACTTTATTTTAGGAAGAATACAGTTCAGCTGGAATTGGTGCAGAGAGGAGCAATTAGACAGGGGCACAAACGGATACTCTTACCAAGTAGGACTACAGTTTTGTAAACTACAACATTTGGAAATTATCACTTGTGAGGAGACCTGATCAAAGTGTTTACAGCTTTAAATGGATTGAGAAAACTAAATCCTGATGGCATCCTGACTCCTTCTCAGATGATATATGATAGTATGAACCAGAGCTATAATGCTCAATACGTTCTACGTTGATATCGATATTTGTAAAAGAATAAGAGAAGTTTACCTCAATATGATATGTAGAACACTTCCATTAATTTCTGGAGAATACTTGCCAGAAATTAATACAAAGACAATTAAACAATCAAAAATATTACAGTAAGAACTAATTAAAAATAAATTTAACGCAATTAAAAATTAAGTAAAAAATTAATTTAATGAAAAAATTGCATTAGATGACATATTATGTAAGGGGCCTCAAATTTAAACTGAAAAAGGATGGTTGCAGGATAGCTGTATAAAAACTTGCCTTCAACCAGAGAGATTGTTGAAACAAATTAGTGCTGTGGAATTGGCCAGTTTGAATAAATTTAAGGAAGGATTACACAGATGAACAAGTATTTTTCATCAGAAAAAAAAAAGTGGACTAGGTCTTTGATGACATTGATTCCAAATCTGTTTTTGGTTTTCCCCTAGCACATCTAGTTTTTGTGATGAGACCGATTATTCGCATACCTATTAAGACAATGTATATGAATATAAGTATCATTTATTTATTATTACTGTTTGTACATTCATATTTGTGTAACTGCTTGAATATACCTACATCCTTGTTATTTCATAATTTAATTATTTGATTGTACAGTCCATTCCGGTTATTTGGCCCGATTAAGCGGCTGCCCCAATTATCCGAAGTTTCACGTAAATAGTTAAAAATACAATGTACCCCCCTTTACAATTGGTTCACTGTACAATCAAATCACATTACAACGAACTCAACATAGTAACGTACCGTTCACTATACGATGTGCAGTAAGCGCCGTTCATTGTGATTACGTTTGTGAATTGAATTTTAATTCTATTAAACAGCAATTCTAATTAGCGAAAATAGGAGGAATATTATCCACAGGCTATAAATGCAAAGATATATTAAGCACAAATTTACCCTTTATTACCTTACCAATTAAAAAATTAAATGATATGTGAAAATTGGAAGAATATACGTGATAATTGGAATAATTAATACGTACTGTAATATGTACATACGAACTAGTTGACATTTCTGTTCACTGACATTTTTGGGTGGGGGGGTTAAAATTTAAAACAGTAAAAAGATAAGCAATCAATAATGAAGAACACGGCACACACAAATTGCAAGTAACACAATATGCGCAAGTGAGAACGGAGTAACGAGTTACAAAGCTTTAAAAATAGGAATGAAGCGAAGATCTTAAAATTAATTTTTTTATATGATTGAAGATTTCATGGAAGTATAAACACATTTCATCATAATAACCCACAGAATTCCAGCTGTCGGTATTATCGCAAATTCAGTAAGATCGAGTTTACTGTCCGTTTATGATAGATTTCACTAACAGAAAAGTCCAATAAACAGGTGACTGCTAATAGTTTTTATTGTTTTATGGTTGTGACCTCCAGAATTTCGACCGAACCACGTGGTACCGTCGAAGACAATCGTAGGGTAATCTCCAGTGCTGCGGCCTCCTGCTCTGATTAAACGGCATGCTGTCCCAATTAAGCGAAGTAAACCCTGGCTATTTTCTCGATTGGTTTCTGTTTTTTAAGATTTTCCCCAAATGGCTGCCCTGATTAACCGGTGGCCCAAATAACCAGAATCCACTGTATATTATTTCAGGTAAGATCTAGCGAATTATTGAAATACATCTTTATCGTCATGCCTTAAAAGTGTAAAAATCATTCCAGTAAATTCAGCTTTAATGTGGTTCTTGCCTAAATATATCACAATGAAATATAATCTTAACGGATATTCAAAAAATTTACCAATTCTGATTTAAAGAAAATTAAAAACACTGTTACAACACGTCATAGTCTTAAATGTTTATTGAAGTGAATCACATCAATTTACATTTAATACTTTGGTGATGTTTCGTGGCGCAACCAAATCCCATTGTCAGGCCCAATGACAGGGTTCGGTTGAGCTTAAGGGTAAAATTATGCAATCCGTTTCAACAAACATTTAAAATTCTAAAGTGTCAAACAGCATTTTTAATTTCCTTTATACCATAGTTAATAGATACCTATGTATCGTCTCCCCTTCACACATTTACCAATTATACTCTGGCTGTTCTCTAGGTGACCAGAATAAGGTATGGGCACCACTTGTTTTGTACCACTTGTTTGAATTGATTATGTGAGTGGTTGAACAACAGAAAAAAAGTTTATGCCATTTGCCATACCCATGATATGGAAGGGGCCAAAAGACCACGTTTGTGACTGTTATTTTTTTAATGCAAATGTAACTGTGATTCAGTGTTGAGACCAATCACTCATGATGACAGTAAGCCAATTCTGGTAACTCTGCAGCATAGACAAGATTCTTTAGAAAATAAAATGTAATGCAATGAAGGTGCAATTGGCAGAGACCTGAGAACTTTGGCAAATCATAATTACACACCTGATAAAGAGACATCAGAGCCAGAGCTGTTTTCCAAAATGAGTTGAAGGACCTCATCTAGCTCTCCCCTAAAAATAAAGATGAACTTCTTGTCTTAAGACTAAAGAAGAAGCACTTAGTTAAGAAGAATGTCAAAGTGACTTACTATTTAAAAAAAACAATTGCCAATATTATTTACTCAATAGTCTGCTCTGCTCCTGTCATGATATCAATGGAGTTTTTTATGGAACTGCCACAAGTTACATTACATTTTCTTCACTGACAAATCTGAAGGCTGCTTTTGCATAATGGAAACTTAAAGCCATCCATCCCCATTGCCCACTCTTTTCTTAAAGGAGAAAAGGAGATATACTATAACATAAAGACACCACTCAAAGAAATTCAATACAGCACTCATCAATGGAATAACTGCAGTGACATCAGTCACTGTTATGTTAATGAGCATGCAAGGAGAGTTCTGAAAATCTTGTTTCCTATGCCTACAGGACACCTGCTCTACCACAAACCATTACATTAGACATGATGGGCTTCAAAGAAGTGCAAATGAGTCAGGAATGAGTAGTGTGCAATACATTCCATTAGTGGATCCAATGAATATTTTCCTTCCACTTCTCCACATTAAATTTGGTTGTCTAATTAACAGTTTTTGTTAAAGCTGGGCAACATTAATTCAAAAGGATTTCACTGTTTTGAAACTTTGTTCCTCTCAACTGTAGAATAAAAAATATATAAAAAGAATATTTCTAAGCAAATAAGGATCATGTGTCCAGTTCTGTATGAAGTATTAATAATAAAATTATAAACCTTTTTAGTAACAATCATTTAGCTAAGGGGCTTTCTCAAAATTAAAACTTATTTGAAAATTATTTGCATTAACAAATAGCCAGAAATGGCTCAAACCTGGTACTCTCAGTACTATCAATAGAAAATGAGTCATCAAAAGAATGATTTCACAGATATCACAGAAACCCTCAGTGCAAAAAAAGTTAGATGGTTACTTGGTAATGTTTAGCTGTTCTTACCTCACATAAATAATTGTAAGTTCTATACAAAGTCTTGATATTAGAACTATATTCATTCTAACTGCAAAATACTAATTTTTAAACAAAAGGCACATAGAAATGTTTTTGCCCAGGACTCCGAAAAACTTCCAGCTGGCTTTGATTGGAATGTGTATTATGCATCCCAAAAAAAAAAAAAAAAAAAAAAAAAACCTAATCCCAGACACTATAAAACCATCACAATGACATTTGGCCCAAGTCATAAAGATTAAGATTTTATTGCTACTAATGCAAATTTTATGCAGTAAACTCATTAAAATTTGGCACTCTGGGTATTGAGAATTGCTGGATTTTAAAAAGGTATACCTAAAGGTTTAGCAGTTTTGGAGATGTGCATTTCAATCAATATTAAGTACTAACAACTGTACTTATTTACATCTCTAAACATTTGTAGTGGCTAAAGGAACCAGTGGTTAAAATTTAAATAATTCAATTTGCTAAATTGTGAAAAAATGGCAATAAACAGTCACAGCAAATATTTTCGTGTATCATAATGTAAATTTAACAATTTTTAAGCAATAATTATAATAGGCGCAATCTTTATTATTGATTTACATGACAATTTGATCGTATTAATTCAATCAATTTCTTGCATGTAATAAAAAAAAAAGCTTGCTAACGTTTGCTTTTGCAAAACTGTAACTGGAACATAAAAAAAACAGCAGGTGACTCAAATTCACTCACTTGGACCTACTCTTCTATAGTGTTAAGCATGGACCTTATGAGCTGTATACCTAGTTATAATGGTGGCAAAAATCTTGGTTGTACAAAATTAAATCCATCGTTTGGGCCGCATGTAAGTCATTATTTATGGAACAGACTGAACGAAGCATAAAATTTTCCTTTTTTTTTTTTTTTTAACAAACACCCCCAAACACAAAAGAAAATTGATCCTATAGTACTTAGTACCATGTGTGGGTTGAAGGTTGAGAAGACAAAAGAAGATACCTGTTGAGGTATCAGAAAATACCTGAAGACTTGAATTTCTGTAGATTGTAATTTTCAGAAAATACATATGAAGGAAGGAAGGTTGTTCCAGAAAACAGAAGTTGAAGAGATAAATGAGGAACAAAAGTTGGTTCTGTGAGTTTGAATTTGGACTGTAAAAGGATGTTGACTGGTTGCAGCAGGTGTTGGACTGGTTTGGGAGAGAAGGAGGAATTATAGAAACCAATTCAGAAGATTTGTGCCCATGGGAGTATCTATAGAAAAGACATGCAGCAGAAATCAAGTCTATGACACAGAGGTTGAAAAATTTTGTAAGACATGGGTCATTAATTAACCTAACTGCCTTCTTTATAATGGAGTCTAGGAGCCTAAGACAGGTTATGGGAGCACCTCACCAGATGTGGGAACAATAATCCATGGTAAAGTGGATTTCAGATTTGTACAGAGTGAGCAGCTGTTTAGAAGAAAGGTACTGGCAAGAGCAAAGGAGAAAACCCTGTTTTTTAGATGCAGAAGAAGCAATATTTGTGATGTTCTTATGCCAAGAGAGATTATAAGTCAGGGTAATCTCTAATAGAGATGTATAATCTTGTCTAGAAATCTGAATGTCATCAAAGATCACATTCAGATTTGACATAAGACAGGATTTACTGCAAGATATAAGACAAGACTGAGCTTTAGAAGGATTAAAATTAACTAAGTTATTTTGCCCCACTGAAGATCAGCATTACCTGGAATTGTTAATAAAATATTCAAGTTGAAGCTGTTTGTGCAGGTCAAGATTTCTCAAACTGGAAGGTGGAATGCAATGTGCTATCATCAGCAAAACTATGGATAGGAGTTCCAGTCAATGAAAGAAGGTTATTAATATACAAGAGAAAAACAGTGAGAAAAATCAAACCTTCAGTATCGCCAGCATTAATTCAGAAGACAGAAAGCCATTAACATCATCTGCAGTGGGTGGCCAGAGAAAAAACTAGACACCCAATTACAAAACACAGATGGCTCCATCCGTGGAGATGGATGGAGTTGCTCTCCATCAATCCATCTCCACAGATGGAGAGCAACTGCTTGAGTTACATCAAACTTTTCACTGAATTTATCCATAGATAAGTAACACAAGCCTAGTATATCACTAGTGGATCGATGCTGATGGAATTCTAACTGGCAATCATTGACCAGATGGAAGGTTTCTAGATAGTTTAAGAGTTGGCGGTTAATGGATTTCTCCATTACTTTAGAAAGAGTAGAAATAAGTGCAATGGGAAACAATAAGATGGGAGGGATTTGTTATCCTTTTTAGGAACTGGCCGCACATGAGCAAATTCCCAAGTAGAAGGAAAAACACCAATGGAATAAGAAAGCGTAAAAAGGCAACATAGAACTGGAGCAAGCTAAGGAGCACAGATTTTGAAAACAAGTGAAGAAATACCATCAGATCCTGGAGCTCTTTCTTTTCAGCTTTCGTTTTTTTGTTTTGGCACCATGACTGTTCAAAATTCTTCTGGCATCATTTTGGTGGAAGACCATAAGGAGACATTGAATGAAGTGTACTTGGTATGGTAGGAGGTAGTTTACCAAGATTGTCAATACAAGAGTCAGAAGAAAAGTAGGATGCTAGAAAGTTGGCTTTATCTTTAGCTGAGGTGGCAAAAGAACCATGAGGTTTTAAAAGAGGTGGGCGTACAGATAGGCAAAAGTTGCAGCCAATAGCTTTGGCAAGAGACCACAATGCTCGAATACTGTTTGGACAAGAGGCAAGTTTTCTATTCTTAGCCTGTTCAAAATCTAGTTTGGACTGATTAATAATTGCTTTACAATTATTGTGAGCTTTAGCGCAGGTAGAAAAAGAACTTGGATATTTTGATGCAAGCCAATTGCAATAAACAACATTCTTATCTTGAATAGACTCGGCACATTTATTGGAAAACTAAGGTTTAGATAAAGAACAAGATTTTAAAGACTATGGAATAAAGGATTTCGTTCCCTATAAGAATACTTTCATTTACACAGTCTGAAAAACATTGACATCAGAAGATTTAAAACAGTAATCCAACCAAGGAAAATAAGAATAAAAATCTTGCAGACCATCCAAATTTCCATTCTTATAATGCCAAACATTATGATGCTGAGAAAGGTCATAAGAAAGAAGCTTCACTAGAGTAGAGACCATCGGCAACTTGTGGTCTGAGGTGTCTAGAGGACCACCCACCTCAACCACGTACTTGGAAGGATTGTTTGTGAGAAAAAGATCAAAGTGTTGGCTATTTGGTTAGGCTGTCTAGTATTCTGGTAGGTAAACGAACGATCAGTGCAAGGTCACTCACTGGTAAATGGAAAAGCCTCAGCACCTCGACCAGCTGAGTCCATATGACCAGAAAACCGAAGCCAGATGGAGTTTTGAAAATTAAAATTGCCAATGAAAATTACCTCACAGTTAGGAAAGTTGAACTGAAAAAAACTGAGCTTCGGAGGGAAATCAAAGAGTTCCGAGTGATTAGTGGAAGTGGCAGATTAACAGAAGCAACAGATGAATTTGACAGAATGGAGTAAAGAGATTTAAGCCAGAGAAGATTGAAAAGAAGAGATTCCAAATTACTAAGTGTCTGACAAGGAATATCATAGTGGACATATGCACAAGTACCACCTCTGAAGTGAAAGGAATCATATAAAGCAGGGGTGGCCAACAAGTTGATCGCGGCTTTAATTTCGGTCGATCACGACGAATTTTAAATATATATAAAAAATTGATTGGTCAAAATCTAAATGTTTTCTTGTCGCCACGCAGCCGCTAGGCTTGTCTAGTGAAAATTCGCGCAGTTACATTGTGGAGAGCCTCGTGTGTGTCGAATTCTTATTTAGCTTACTTAATATTAATAACTGGACTGTACTTATACATAATTTAATACACTTTGATTTAAAATGAATACTACGACAAAGAGTAAAATGTATCATTTTCATCAAGTGGGAACTAGAATACTTTTTTTGTAATATTGTTTGATTTGCAATGCTTCTGTGGCTATACCCAAAAAAGGAAATTTTGAAAGGCACTTCAACGCACTCCATGGTAAATACCAATCAGATTTTCTGCCTAATAGTGACCTTAGAAAAAATAAATTAAAATCATTTAAATCCAGATTATTCGCACAGCAAAATTTCTTCAATTACAATCTAAAGCAGCAACTGCAGCATCATTTGAAGTGAGCAGTCTTGCAAAAAAATGCAAACCATTTTCTGATGGTCAATTCGTCAAAGACACATTTTTAGAAATAACAGATTCTCTTTTTGAAAATTTCAAGAACAAAAATGAAATTAAGAGTGCTCTTCAAGAACTTCAATTATCTCAAAATACTGTAATACGACGCATCGAAAAAATGAGTAAATATGTGAGGGAACAATTGTGTGCTCATATTGCTAATTGTGTGTCCTTTTCTTTACAACTGGATGAATCTACAGACGTCAGCGATACAGCTCAGTTGCTCGTTTTTATTCTTATGGTGTTTGATGATTCTACCACTAGAGAAGAACTGCTGGATATGGTTTTGTTAAAAAAAAAACCGGAGGTCTTGGTATATTTAACACATTCAAAAATTTTATCGAAAAGCTTAAATTACCACTATTTAGGCTTGTATCAATAACAATAGATGAAGCTAAACCAATGATAGGGCATCTTAACGGATTCATCACATTGTGCCAAATGAATTCCCAGATTTTGAGTTACCACCGTATCATCCACCATCAAGTGTTAGCCAGCAAAAGATTAAATACTAAAAGTGTTATGGATATATCTTTAAATATTGTGAATCCCATCAGAGAACACAATGTCTTCAAAGGAGACTTTTCAAAATGCAACTCAATGAAAATGAATCAGACCTGATATTACACACAGATGTGAGGTGGCTGAGTTGGAGAAAGTTTCTACAGAGATTTAGAAATTTGCTGAATGAAATTAAAAAATTTGTTGATCAAAGGGGAGATGATTATCAGCAGCTACAAGATACAGAGTGGTTGTGTGATCTGGCTTTTTTGGCAGATTTCACCAGTAAATTAAGTGATCTGAATTGGGAATTACAAGGAAAAAAATAAAAATGTGGGTGACATGATTAGTAGTATTTCTGCATATAAATATCAATTTTTGCAATGGCTAAAGTTCTCAAAGAAAAAAAAAATTTTATCATTTTGCAAATCAAGATCAAGATCATTTGCAAAAATATCCTGTTTTTGAATTTAATAATGAGAAATTGTTTCTGAAATTGAGAAAGTTGTTGATGATTTTAAAATCAGATTCAGTTATTTTAAAACAATTGAGTTTATCCATTTAATGTCGACTTAGATATGAAACAAATTGAAAAAAAAAAAAAAAATGCTGAAATTTTTCACATGCAGAAAATATTACATCAAAATGAAATTATTACATTGTGAAACGATATCTTGCTATAAGCCAGATCATCATAAAAAGACTTTTGGAAATATGTTTGCCGAGAAAAGTACCCAAATGTAAAAAAATTAATTGAACTTTTAAATTCCTGAATCAATTCTCTGTTTTGGTTCCACATCTCTAAGTGAATCGGCCTTTTCATATTTGAAACAAACAAAAGCGAAGAATCGCTCTACTCTTATGGACTTGCATACAAAGGTTCTTATCACAGTATATCCCCAATTTTGAAAACTTGGCAGATGACATGAAGACACAAACTTCACATAAATTTAAAATTTAAATACGTGTGAATTTAAAATAAGAATTCTGAATTGTATTTAATTTTAAAATTTATAAACAACATTTTTCAGTATGTGTTGATTAACTTTTTTAACCAGGTGCAATTAAATCCTTGAGATGGTAGGTCATGGCACATTTTGAAGAAAAAAAGTAGATTGCATCACAAATTAAGTTGGTCACCTCTGATATAGAGAATATTTAGGACAACTGAGATGAACAGTGGCTGGATCAACTAATGTTTGAAATTCTGTCAGAAAAAGTAGGTGGGGCATGGCAGACTGTAAGTGGAAATGGACTTCATTGAGATCGGAACTGAGGCCATGTATATTTGTGAAATAAACGAGGAAGTGTTTGGGAGGTCTATATCTTTTTGCAAATACCTTGAGCTTTGGGTTGCATATCACAAAATTTTCTAGCGACGACCGACAAACTGAGTTAAAATAAATTTATTGAAATAAATAAATAATATATACATAAAATACTAAAACAGAGATAAAATATAAAATAAAATAAAAGCATTAATGTACAATATGATAAAAGCATTAAAATATACAATAGCTTTCGAGACGAAGTGCCTCTTCATCAGCTAAGTCGGTGAATGGTGTACTCCAGTACATATTGTTGGTTACAACAGCAAAAGTCAGCTGAGCATGATCATGCATCACAAGTCTGGTATTGGTAGAGCAGAATTATGTACACATGATGATCAGCAGTGCTCATTGCACTGCAAAACAGTAGATTCCATAATGAGGTGCGAGTGCACTCCCCTAATGCGATTCATCGCACTAGGGGATTACGTAATTCTGCTCTACCGACACCAGACTCGTGATGCATGATCACGCTCAGCTGACTTTTGCTGTTGTAACCAACAATATATACTGGAGTACACCATTCACTGACTAAGCTGATGAAGAGGCACTTTGTCTTGAAAGCTACTGTACACATTTTAACACTTTTATCATACTATATTTTAACACTTATCTTATTGTATTTTAACACTTATTATATTTTATATTTTATCTCTGTTTTAGTGTTTTATGTATATATTATTTATTTCTTTCAAAAAATTTATTTTAACTCAGTTTGTTGGTTGTCACTATAAAATTTTGAGATATGTCTCTTCCATTAGTTTTACCATTCATAATGTACTCAGTAGTAAAGAAAAGATGTGGGCCATGTAGTATGAAATAACGATATTTTTGGACATGGCATACATGCACATGCAGCAAGAATATATCCAGCTCCTTAACATAACATGGCCTCGTTGCTCTCGGCCCCTCATACACACTACTCGGGCTTTCTCCACACCACTATCTGGCAGAGTAGAGGCAGCAAGATTATACAGTGGGTTTTGGTATACGATTTTACTGGTGCATTAGCAGCAAAGGCTATTATGCACCAAGACATAGATTATACACTAGCTGCTGGGCTGTGAACACTGTTTTACAGCTATACCCTCAAAATGTAAGGAAGACTGGATCTCAAACAATGTTCATCATAATCTCAAAAGACATCAATCATACTGTATGATGGAAGAGAGATGAGGAGGGGGGAATTGCTAAGGCTCTGTTCCAGAGCTCTAAAGACTAAGCATGGGTTTCAGCAATTATTTTATTTATTTTTTATTTATTGTAAAATGTAGTAGTAGTAATGGCAAATATTGCAAGCAAGCAAGTTTATATAGCATTAGCCAAAAAAAAAAAAAAAAAACAATTACACACCTAACCCATCCATGCCCTCCAAGGATTTGTATAGTTCTTCCTTCAATTTATTCAAACCACCCACTTCCACAACAACAGATGGAAGCCTATTCCAACAATCAACCACCTGATGGCTGAAGGCAAACTTCTGCACATCTATTCTGCAACCATCCTTCCTCAACTTGAATTTATGTTAATAATATTTTTCCACTTCCTCAACAAGTGGAAGAATATCATTAACATTCAGCTTACTCAATCCAGTCAAGGTTTTAAACACCTCAATCCCAGTACGTGCCTGGTCTCGAGACGTTGCAATTTGTAGAACCGACTCCGTTCTAGGTAAGAGCACCCTTTTGTTCCCTTCACCAATGTGGTTGCCCTTCTCTGCACCTGTTCCAGACATTCTATATCCATCTTAAAGTGAGGCCTCCATACCCGTATACAGTACTCAAGATGTGGCCTAACCATGGCCTTATACAAAGGGATACTCACCTCCCTATCTATCCCTGCTAGCAAAATTTCTGTATATCATTGAAAAAACCCCATGAGCTGTCCTGGCAACATGTCTGCACTGTTCAGAAAATTTCATGTCTAACTGCACAATTACCCCCAGGTCCTTTCATTTAACAATACCCTGAGTATAGTACCACACAGTTGCTAAGTTACTCTGGGGTTACTGCTACCCATATACAGTACCTTGCATTTGTCAATGTTAAACTTCAAGTGCCTTTCTCAGCACAATCAACCCAATTTTCCTAGATCTTGTTGCAATAGCTGACCCTGATGACTGTTTCTCTTGTTACTTCTCTAACATGCTGCTGTAGAAAACAGTCATCCCAGAAATCCAAGTGTGTGTGTGTGTGTGTGACCAACCCACAAATTCCAGTCAACATGTGGAAAGTTAATCTCCCCCATTATGAGACATTCTGATTTGTGGCCCACTCTATTAACCTGTATAGCTGTTTGGTGCACTCATCACAGTCATTAGTCCTATAACACACTCCTCTCAACTATATCACACCAAACTGACTCAACATTGCCAACTCAACATAACCCAAGTCAACTGAATGCACTGCCTTAGATTTAATATTGTTCTTAACCAGGAGCATAACCCCTCCTCCTCTCCTGTCTGTTCTTCCTGTATACATTGTACTCCCCATATTCAAATTTAGCATCAGTTATGTCTGAGTGACACCATGTCTTTGCTATTCCTACAATGACTGCATTCAACGATTTAATAATCAATACTTCAAATTCATCAATTTATTTACAGTGCTCCTAGCATTAGTGTACATGCAAGTGTTCTTTCTCTTAGTTACCCTAACACAGCTCATGTATTCATCTGTTCCATGATGACCAACAGCAGGGCCTGAAATACCAGATCTTTGCTTTCCAGGCTCCTGCATGTATCAATAGTAGCAATGCAAGAATCACTTTCACTTCTACCTGCAGCTCTAGTTAAACTACTAATTATATGTGCCAGATATTAAATAATTCCAGATCATAAAGTACCAGAATTCACAGTGTTGAGGTGCACTTACATTTGGTAGGTAGACAGGGTCTTGGCAGATTAAGCTACTTTGTTTCTGTATAGGAAAAATTTAATAAATACCAAAGTAGATATCTAACTCACATGTCTACTGAAAGGTTAAAAAGCAAAAACTTTTATATGGAATTTATCCATGGGATAGGTGATATAATTCCAGATTATTAAGATTATGTAAAACTTGAAGAATAATAAAGTGTTTATTTAGAAAGATTTTTCTTCCTTTTTCAGAAGAGTGAACAGGGGAAAAATTAGTGTAAAAAGGTAACACAACATAGGACATGAACCTATGTAAGGGATTTTGTGAAATAAAGAAATATGATCAGGAAACCCCCCCAACCCTCTACACAAATATATACAAACAAGGACCCATAAAAGATACACACATAGCAATCACATTATCTCAAGTGTTCTATATATCCATTACTGAAAATTATATTTTTATTTACAGTTAAACTATATATGAAAAAGTAACTACAGTTGTATAATTATATTAGGAGAAAATTTCATGCAATTCTTACAATATACTAATATTTAACATAGAGTGGACACCACTTATTATGATCACTTTGAGGCACAACTTAACTGATAACAATAACCAATGAAAGAAAAATGCAGCTGTTCAGTGTTATTTATTGATGCAGAATTGAATACAAGTGTACATAAAAAGGTGGAAGGTGGACAGCAATATAATATAAAAATCAATTTAATTTGACTGTTCCCTATTTCCTCAAGAAAGTTATCATTAAAAATGTAACTGTCATGTTTCTGGAATCTAAAAAAATATTAAAAACAAATAAAGAAAATATTAAAATCAAGAAAACGGTTAACTCTACTGTAAAACAGCCAGATTGGTAAGAGTAAAGATACAGTACTTTGTTTCATGGAGTAATTACACTGACAGCCATAAAAACTATACAAAGCAACAGAAGTAAATTAACATGCATGCATTGGAATTCAAAATCAAGATGTTAAGTAATCACTTCCACTGCACATTCATAAACCGTGATACAATAAAAAAAGCAACAGCAGGACCCAAAACACTGATTAAAATAAACAATCTTTTGCTATGTATTCATATAGGTCTGAATGGAGCTTCATAAAAGTGATAACATTATCTGTGATCACAATAAGTAGCATGCACTGTATCATTAATTTTTTTAAAAAGGTGATCTTCAAGAGGATAAATTTAACTTTATTGGATAAATCATTAACGTAATATATGAATAACATAAAATAGAACGTTTTAATATTTCTCAAGATCCATATCAGCTATAAGAATATCAATGAAGAATAAACATACTCAAAAATGCCATTTTTTCCAGCATAAACTTCTGTTACATGGGGATTTGATGGTAACATTGTAATGATCCTGTCACATTTTTCTGCTACTTCTGCAGGATGCATGGCAGGTAATGCCCCTCTATCTGAGAGTGCCACCATAGCTTCTGGATAAACATCATATACAATTAAGCAATGTCCATTATCTGTAAGATTCTTGGCCATATGAGAACCCATGTTGCCTAAACCGATAAATCCAATAGGGACTTGTGATGTTTTCCTTCCAGCTGACACTAAAGACAAATAAGTTTAATTAAAGAATCATAGAGGAAAAAAACTCTCTTCTGTGTATTATAAGTTGGGGAAAAAAAAAAAATGCCAAATTTGTATACTAAACTGAAACAAGCAAATGATATAAACAACTAAAAGTTCAAAGCATGCTGCTTTGTACTTACTCAAATTTTAAATTAACAATTTCGACAATGTCAATTACTTGTGTTTGATTAATATATGATTGCTATTTAAAACTGTACATTCTGTCCACTGTAACCAGACACAAACAAATACACATCACTGAGTAAAGCTCTCATTGGTCAGCTGATAAAAAATATAGTGGTACTTTGGCAAACTGACCAATGAAAGCTTTATTCAATGACACATTTATTTATGTCAAGATTAGAGTGAACAGAGTATAGTTCTATTGTACTCTCAAAAATATTTGTTATTTGAGCAATCCATTCAACCCAATGAAGTAAGGAAGAACAGAAGGGATTTAAAGTAAACAACCCAAAATAAAAAATGGATGTCATCTAACAAGAACATCAGGCCAACATTAAATATTTGACAAAAGAATCTAATATAGTGATGCTGCCACTTCTGAATACCACATAAAATTTTGATCTCAGCAAGTTAAATGGGGTTGAAAATTCATGCAAGATGACTCCCACTCAGGATGACCAGTAGATGTGACCAGTACACATCAGGCCAACATTAAATTTTTGACAAAAGAATCTAATATAGTGATGCTGCCACTTCTGAATACCACATAAAATTTTGATCTGAGCAATTTAAATGGAGTTGAGAATTCATGCAAGATGACTCCCACTCAGGATGACCAGTAGATGTGTCTATGGCTGACAGAGAATACAATATTTCTGAGGGGTTGGTACTGATCATCCTCCATGAATACTTGGCCTTGCCAATGGTCTGTTCTCACTGGATGCCAAGAATGTTCAGACTTAAGAAAAACAGAAGGGATGAAATTTGTGAGGAAATTTGCACATGCATGATGCAGATCCACAATGATTTCTTTCAAGAACTTTAACTGGGTATGAAACATGGATTCACACTGGGTTCTGGAAACAACACAGTGGTCCATGCAAAGGAAACACCATGGGTCACCACTGCCCAAAAAATTCAAGACTTGTCTCTCTGCCAGAAAGATCATGACTACTAGTTTTTGGAATATGGAAGGAATTCTTTTGATAGACTACATGCCACATAAGAAAACAATTACTGGATATGCTTATGTTACTATTCTCATAAATTTAAAAGGGGCCATAAAGGAACAGAGAAGAGGGAAATTGATATGAGGTGCCCAACTTCTTCATGATGATGTTCCTCTGCACAATCCCATAAAGCAATTCCTTCTCTGAAAGACTGCAGATTCCAGGAGTAAAAACAACCATCTTACGGTCCAGAGCTGGCTCCCAGTAATTATTTCCTCTTCAGAAATCTAAAAAAACACTTGCTACATGGGTGTCCACTTAAGTAATAACAATCTCAAGGAAGCTATAAATGCTTTTGCATTTATAGCTTCATTGAATAAAAACTGAATAAAAACTTTTTTTCAGGTATTTCCTCTTTGCCCTCACAAAATGGGATATATGTATTAAATTCAAGGGGATGTATACTAATTAAATTTTAAAAAAATAATAAAACCTAAGCTATGCTGTTTCTTTATTATTGAGGTAAATAAACTTTTTGAGACAATATGATATGCACTCCTGAATGCACATCATAGTGTCTTACAACATAAGCTAAAATTAAAGATTTTTAGTTGTAATTTCCTCTAATTAATTATCAATTTTTTTATTTTACACAGTTAAATATTCTATTCCCTCCCACCCATATGATAGGATTTGGTAAGAATCCTGAAATGTCACCTACTAACAATTTAGCATAGAAATTTGGCTTGTATTCCATATGAGTTTAATAAAACCTATTTTGGCAATCATTTTGCGTGGTATAATAAGTGTCATTTATTATTATTTTATATAGTATACAATTTACCATATGAATGAATAATGAACAAGCTCCGAATGGCTTCAATTTTTTAGCTACACACAATCAGCTAATAAAGGCGCTGAAGCTTTTGCTATTGCTCATCAGCAACTTTTTTTACCTACTAGAATAACAGACAATCCTAACCACATACTTAACATTTGATCTTTTCCTCACTAATAATTCTTCAAAGGAATAACGATAATGCAGTTAATGTTAGTTCTCTAAGTACCTCAGTTCACACATGGTAGCCTCTGGTTCAACAGAACCTCCTTTACCCATGGCCTTGTGTTGTTTGTAATTACAAGAATGCAAAATGAGATCATCTAAATGCTCAAAACGTTTTTACGACACTTGAATGCTAACCAATCTTCCACTTCTTTCCAAACTATGAAATTGTCAATTTACAACAGTTGTCTCCAATTTGTGTCCACCAAAAACACCAATATGCAGCACTTGTCACAAAATTTTGAAACACATAATGAAAAGAGCCTCTTTCTCTTGATCTATGACCTTAATGAACTATTCCATTAGTTTCAGTGTTATTAGCATTAGTAGAGGCATATGATGCAAGAAAGCAAGCTTATGCAGCATCAGCCAAAAAAAAACAAAAAAAAACCACTTTCACTTCACCCCTCTGTTCGTTCAGCTGAACCTTAAATTTATTTGGGCTATCAACTTCCACGACAAGGGATGGAAGTCTGTTCCACCAACCAACTACCCACTGGCTAAAGACAAATTTCCACACGTCTATCCTACATCTGTCTTTCCTCAATTTGAATTTATGCCCTCTCAGGTGATTATTCTGAGCAAGAGGAAGAATCCCATCAGCATTGAGCATGCTCAAACCATTCAAAGCTTTATACACCTCTATCAGATCACCTCGCTGGTGCCTAGTCTCCAGACACTGTACTTTGCAAAACTTAAGCCTTTCTTCATAAGAGCAACCCTTTGTTCCATTCATTAATCTTGTTGCCCTTCTCTGTACTCGTTCCAGCAGCTCTACATCCTTCTTGAAATGAGGCCTCCAGACCTGTATACAGTACTTTAGGTGTGGCCTGACCATTGCCTTATACAAGGGAATAATCACCTTCTTATCCCTGCTAGAAAAATTCCTGTATATCACTGACAAGACACCATGAGGTACTCTTGTAGCCCGTCTGCACTGCTCAGAGAACTTCATATCTGCATGCACAATTACCCCCAGATCCTTTTCATTCTCTACCACTGTCAGTAGCCGACCGGGCTAGCCGAGTGGGTAAAGCACCTACCCGGCAACCCAAAGGTCGCGGGTTCGATTCCCGCCTTGGGCTTGGATCAAAGTACTGCAAAAACCTTGGGAGGTGCAATATGGCCACAGAAGCCGATGCGCCAACAACTACCAAATCAAAAAAACAAAAACCACTGTCAGTGTAGTACCACAGAGTTGATACGTTGCTCTGGGGTTGCTGTTTCCCATATGTAGTACTTTACATTTGTCAATGTTAAACTTCATTTGCCACCTCTCAGCCCATCTGCTCAACCTTTCCAGATCCTATTGCAGCAGCATAGTGTCAGTAGTGTCCTTGACAACCCTGCCAACCTTTGTATCGTCTGCAAACTTGGACATTAAGCTTGATATACCATCCTCAATATCATTCATAAATACAGAAAACAATAATGGACCCAACGCTGAACCCTGAGGGACTCCACTTATAACATTAATCCACGATGAGCAGTGTTCATTGTTTACCACTCTCTGTCTTCTCCCCCTCGACCACCCCTTTATCCATAGCAGCAATTTGCCTCCAATGCCACACTGCTCCAATTTGTGCAACAGTATCAAAAGCCTTTCTAAGATCCAAGTATATAATATCAAAGTTATTCCCTGCATTCAGTTCTTTTGTGACTGCATCATAGTATCCAATCAAATTGGTCAGGCAAGACTTCCCCTTAACAAAACCATGCTGTGTCCGAGCTATAACTGAAGTCTTGTCTAGATGATCCTGCAGTGCTTCTTTAACTAGTGCCTCCATTAATTTTCCTGGAACAGAAGTTAAACTCACAGGTCTACAATTACTTATGTCAGCCTTTGATCCTCCTTTGCGAATTGGGGTCACATTTGCACATCTCCAGTCTGTGGGTACCTCCCCTGAGTCCAAGGAAGCTCTCATAATTATGGCTAAGGCTTTGCTTACTTCCTTTGCTGCCTCCTTTAATATAACTGGATAGATCCCATCCACCCTAGGTGCCTTTCTTGTGTTTATCTTCAACAATTTCTCCTCCACTTTACTCTCAGTTATTACAAGATTCTCTAGCTTACTGCCAGAGTTGAATACGTCTCTGGCAATCCCCTTGCTGAATAACTCCTCATGTGTGAATGTCGATGCAAAATATTCATTCAGTTTGTTAGCTACCTGAGCAGGATCATCAACAGGTGACCAGTCAATATCGAGTGGACCAATCTGATTCATCCCCTTCCTTCTAGAGTTTACATAAGCAAAGAACTCTTTGCTGTTTTTCTTTGCATCCCTTGCCAAAGATTTCTCGTAACCTGCCTTTGCCTGCCTAACCTCCTTTGTAACTTGGTTACAGATCAACTTGTATCTATCATAGGCTTCTGTGTCATGTGTTAATTTATATGTATCCCATGCATTTTTCTTCTCTGCCATATGTCTCATTAGTTCATCTGACATCCATATAGGCCTAAACGTTGAACAATATTTCTTAGTTGGTATGTAAAGCCTAGTAGCTTCCAAGATAATTTCTTTGAATGCTTCCCATTTTGCATTTGCTGTTGGTAACATCATCAGTTGGTCCCACTGTATAGAATTTAAATACTGTCTCAGTCCATCGTAGTCGCCTTTACGAAAGCAATAACCCTTCCCTTTACCCCTGATGGTAGTTACCTCTTTGAGTAAATCCCACTTCAGCACACTGTGATCACTGCCACCTAGTGGTTCCTTTATCTGCAGATTCTTAATGCATGAAGAATCACTACTGATAATCAAATCAAGAGTGTTACTCCCTCTAGTTGCCTCCCAAACATGCTGATGTAGAAAACAATCATCCAATAAATCCACAAAAGCCTTGCTAGTGTGTGAGTGACCAACCAACAAATTCCAATCAATATCTGGGAAATTAATATCCCCCATTATAAGACTCTCTGATATACTGGCCCACTCTATTTCCCTACAGTTTCTTATTATACTAGGGTCATTAGGCCTATAGCACACTCCTACTCTCAATTTTGATCTCCCAATGCTTATGTTACACCAAAGTGACTCGACACTGCACTGTCCAGCGGTGTCGACTGGCTTCACTTCCTTGGATTTTGTGTTTCTTAACTAATAGCATAATCCCTCCTCCCTTCCTATCCTGTCTGTAGAAGTTGTACTTTGCAAATTCCAGTTCTGCATTCCTTATATCTGTGTGACACCACGTCTCTGATATCCCAACAATATCCACCTTTGATGCTTTGAGCAATACCTCAAATTCATCAAGTTTATTTACCAAACTCCTAGCATTGGTGTATACGCAAGTATACATGCACCTGTTTCTATTCTTAGCTACCTTAACACAACCCATGTGTTTACTTGTACAGCAATGACTCCCAGCAGTCTCTGAAATATCCTGCATCTTGTTTTTCAGGCTTCTGCTCATTCCAATAGAAGCAGTGCAAGAATCACTTTCACCTCTGCCAGTGACTACTGTTAATCTATTAGTCTTTGTATCCCCCCCCCCAAGGTGCCTTGCCTAGCAGTTTTCCGACCCACCTAACACTGCGTCGATAGCATCAGCAAATATTCTTGCATTATTTGCAGCAGTGGCAGAAGTACTTTACTCAGAAAAAGACAAGTGGCTCACTGATGACATTTCTGCATCCAGGTGTGCAATTAAGTTTTTATGGACATGTCTTTCTAATCCAATTACAGTAAAATCTCGTTAATACAAACTTGGTTTATACAAAGTACTCCTTTATATGAAGCACATACCATTCCTCTGTGAAAGGATAGGCTTTTCTATGTAAATATATTCATTCATTACAAAATTCAGTTAATATGTATTACAAAGTTCCTTTTTACCCTGTGAGAAATAAATATTGTTATTTTGTGTGTTTAATACAAATCAGGCACTGACTTATTAGAAATTACCTTTGTGAAAACAAAACCAGTTTATGGTACCTACAATGTAAGTGCCTCTAAAAACATCTCTCTGAAGGATGAGCTGTTAAATTAACAAAAGAATAAAAACAGTTTTTCTAAGTTGTTTATATAGACTGACTTGTGCTCAATAGGATTAGGGTCAGTTGCTTGTTTGTTTGTTGTTATTTGGATTTTAGGAGCATTAGCAACTAAGGCCATATTGCTCCGGGATACGCGGTGGTCATTCCCTGACCTTTCCGCATCCTCCGTATTTGGTGGTGACAGGCTCGAACCCCGGTCTAATCAAGAAGTATGTGCTACGCACTGCTGCTCCTTCCCACCTGGCTACGGAGGCACCGGCAGGGTCAGTTGCAATTGTTACACTAGTTCACAGAGTCTTTTAGCATTAGCATAAGCATATGGATGCAAGAAAGCAAGCTTATACAAAATCAGCCAAAAAAAAAAAAAACATGTTCCCATTTCACCCATTGATTCGCTCCAAATGTTTGTCTAGTTCTGGCTTCAATTTATATATTAAGCTGTCAACTTCTACAATGGCAGATGGAAGTTACAGCAATCAACCACCCGCCGGCTAAGAGCAAATTTCAGCACATCTATTCTACAACTGTCTTTCCTCAATTCACTACAGTATAGAGTAATCTATTTTTTGTGCCATTTTATCTGAGCTGATGTCTGTTTTGGAACTTGTCTTTAAATTAATTTAAAAATTGTTTATATTAAATCCTATCTAGCAGTGTTACGGCGACAAAAAAAAAAATAAATAAATAAGCCTGGAAATTAACTCAAAATTATACAAGAGGCTGACAGAATAGATCGAAGTGGACATTGCAAAGGAATACAACATCCCTGTTACCTACTTTATCTACAATACTGAAAAACCAAAAAAAAAAACTTGAAAAAGTGCCTGACTGGAGCAGCAATAAAAAAACAGGAAACAAATTTGTGGTGCAAAACATGAGCTTGAAACAAAACTTTTTGAGTGGTACCAACAAATGCAAGCATCTAATTTGCCAATGTCAGGTCCAATTTTGCAAGAAAAGGCAAATTATCTAGCTCAGCAACATGGAATTAGCGATGCCAAATGCAGCAGTAGCTGGCTCCAAAGATTTAAAGACAGGAATAACTTCGTTTCGCAAAATATTTGCAGCATCTGAATTAGTTGACAAAGAAAAGGCTACAGACTGGTTGTGTTCTGTACAATCCATTCTTGAAATGTATGCGCCGAAGGATATTTTTAATCTTGACGAGACAGGTTTATTTTATAATTTGCTGCCAAACAAAACATTTGCTGTTTGAGGAGAGTCTTGTCACAGTGGAAAATTAAGCAAACAAAGACTCACTGTTCTGTTATGCTGCAATTCAGATGGCAGTACAAAACTAAGCCTGCCTATGATTGGTAAGTTTTCAAAGCCAAAATGTTTTAAAGAAGTTAACCAACTTCCCTGTGTTTATGAGGTCAATAGAAGTGCTTGGCTTATGGTCAAAATTTTCCAGTCTTGGTTATCAAAAGCAAACAGAAGAATGGCTTCAGAAAAAAGGAACATTTTGATGATTCTAGATTGTCGTACAGCACATTCTGCCGAGACACTTAAGTTGACTAATATATGGCTGTTGTTTTTATCTCCCAATACCACCAATATTATGCAGTCACTGGATCAAGCCATTATTTATAACCTCAAAGCATGTAGAGAGCACTTGATGCAGTGCTTGGGACAGTACTGCATCAAGTGTGATAATCAATTGCTCTAGAAAAAGTGGCTTTGGAGAGAATATCATCGAAAAACATGGTCCAACAGACAAATGTGACAGCAATATTGAGAAATGGAGAAATCTGAAGGGGCATATGGGTTTTGTTGTGAATTTGAAGAGTTTGTGAAGGTGGATGATAAAGTTGCTACGACAGCAACGCCAACACCAGAAGAGCTGCTAAGTACCAAGCAAAACGATGATGCTTTTGTTATGAGCGACAGTGAAGCACACACACACATTGCCATCTTAAAAAGATGCCCAAAATGCATTGAGCATAATAGAGAGAATGTGTTGGCCTGCAGTAACATTGATAAAGAACATTGATATAGAATTTTTTTCAGCCTGGTCTGTACTTGTTAACAGAAGGGACTGCTTCTACAGGGATGGGATACACATAAATAGAAAGGGTGCAAGAATATTTGCTGATGCTATCGACGCAGTGTTAGGTGGGTCGGAAAACTGCTAGCTTGGGGGGATACAAGGACCAATAGATTAACAGTAGCCACTGGCAGAGGTGAAAGTGATTCTTGTGCTGCTTCTATTGGAATGAGCAGAAGCCTGAAAAACAAGAGGCAGGATATTTCAGACAGTGCTGGGAGTCATTGCAGTACAAGTAAGCACATGGGTTGTGTTAGGGTAGCTAAGAAAAATAACAAGTGCATGTATACTTGCATGTACACCAATGCTAGGGGTTTGGTAAATAAATTTGATGAATTTGAGGTACTGCTCAAAGCATCAAAGGTGGATATTGTTTGGATATCAGAGACGTGGTGTCACACAGATATAAGGAATGCAGAACTGGAATTTGGGGAGTACAACGTCTACAGAAACGATAGACAGGATAGGAAGGGAGGAGGGGTTATGCTATTAGTTAAGAAACACATAAAATCCAAGGAAGTGAAGCCAGTCAACATCGCTGAACAGTGCAGTGTCGAGTCAGTTTGGTGTTTTGTTAAGGGGAAGTCTTGCCTGATCAATATGATTGGATACTATGATGCAGTCACAAAACAACTCATAATATATACTTGGATCTTAGAAAGGCTTTTGATACTGTTGCACATGAAAGACTGCTGCACAAATTGGAGCAGTGTGGCATTGGAGGCATATTGTTGCTATGGATAAAGGGGTGGTTGAGGAGGAGAAGACAGAGAATGGTAATCAATGGACACTGCTCATTGTGGTCTAATGTTATTAGTGGAGTCCCTCAGGGTTGAGTGTTGGGTCCATTATTGTTTTCTGTATTTATAAATAATATTGATGATGGTATATCAAGCTTAATGTCCAAGTTTGCAGACGATACAAAAGTTGGCAGGGTTGTTAAGGACACTACTGACGCTATGTTGCTGGAACAGGTTCTGGAAAGGTTGAGCAGATGGGCTGAGAGGTGGCAAATGAAGTTTAACATTGAGAAATGTAAAGTACTACATATGGGAAACAGCAACCCCAGAGCAACGTATCAACTCTGTGGTACTACACTGACAGTGGTAGAGAATGAAAAGGACCTGGGGATGATTGTGCAGGCAGATATGAAGTTCTCTGAGCAGTGCAGATGGGCTGCAAGAGTAGCTCATGGTGTCTTATCAATGATATACAGGAATTTTTCTAGCAGCGATAAGGAGGTGATTATTCCCTTGTATGAGGCAATGGTCAGGCCACACCTTGAGTATGGTATACAGGTCTGGAGGGCTCATTTCAAGAAGGATGGAGAGCTGCTGGAACGAGTACAGAGAAGGGCAACAAGGTTAGTGAATGGAACAAAGGGTTGCTCTTACGAAGAAAGGCTTAAGTTTTGCAAATTACAGTGTCTGGAGACTAGGCACCAGCGAGATGATCTGATAGAGGTGTATAAAGCCTTGAATGGTTTGAGCATGCTCAATGCTGATGCGATCCTTCCTCTTGCTCAGATTAATCACCTGAGAGGGCATAAATTCAAATTGAGGAAAGACAGATGTAGGATAGACGTGCGGGAATTTGTCTTTAGCCAGCGGGTAGTTGGTTGGTGGAAGAGACTTCCATCCCTTGTTGTGGAAGTTGATAGCCTAAATAAATTTAAGGCTCAGCTGGACAGGTATTTCGAACGAACGGAGGGGTGAAGTGGAAGTTGTTTTTTTTTTTTTTTCTGGCTGATGCTGCATAAGCTTGCTTTCTTGCATCATATGCCTCTACTAATGCTAAAGAAACAACTATTGCATTTGATGTCTGTGCTGTAGTTAAAAATGCATACAGAGCAAAAACTGCACAAACAACACTGGATTCATTCTTTAAATTAGATTAATTTATTATATAGTTAATGGTTTGTATGTCTCCTTTTATATTGAGATTGTAATTATTTTTACTGTGATACTAAAATATTGTATATATCAAAATATATACTGTACAATATTTTCATTTCCGTTAATTGTTTTTCTCTTAGTTTATTTGATAAATAAAATAAAATCTTTAAAAAATGTGTTATTCCTATTACTGTATTGTTAGACATAGCTTTTGTTTTTATTAAATTTTATTTTTATTATTTTTAATTTTATTATTATTTGATATTATTATTAGGTATAAAGTATGTTGTAACAAAAAAAAAGGTAAAATTTTGACACTTTTGGGGGACTTCGTTACTACAAACCTCATTATTACAAAACTCGAAAATTTAGTTCCCTTGAACTTTGTATTAATGAGATTCAACAGTATCAGCTTTAGCCCTACTATCTTATTCTCACAGAAAGCAAGGATCATGTTTCACATGACTTTTGTTGAAATTATCACAAATTATCCATTCATGATTAAAATATTTCACCACTTCTAACAAAAATTTTAAACTGTCATAAGTTTCCTTTAAGTGTATGGAACAGTCAATCTGAACTGAGGGTAACATGTTCCCTGTGTAGCAAACATTTTAAACTCCTCAATTCCACTGTCAACGATAAAACTCCATTCCAGTAATCATACATAACACCCAGAATGTTCATTAAACCATTTATTTCAGCATGGAACTCAAAAGATACCTCCTTGTAGTAGAAAGGAATGAATTCTTCCCATACCAAGCATATGAAGTGCCAGAGTGCTAATTCTTTTCACCATTCCTGGGAACTTTAGTGAATTCTTTGACAGATCCAAGTCTTGTACCAGACTGTTCAGTTCAGCTTGTGTAAACTGACATGCCTTTTTTCGATACTGGTTTCCACTTCACCAACAGTGCTGGATTACCCAACAAGCCCAGTAGACATATCAAGGGAATCCACAGGTCAAGGAACCTGTCACCACGGTGTAGCATCAGGCAACATTAGACTAAAACCATGGTGCTGTTTGTTTGTTGTTTGTTATTTGGTTTTTAGGAGCATTAGCAACTAAGGCCATATTGCTCCGAGAATATGCGGTGGTCATTCCCTGACCTTTCCGCATCCTCCGTATTTGGTGGTGACGGGATCGAACCCCGGTCTAATCAAGAAGCGTGTGTTACGCACTGCTGCTCCTTCCCACCTGGCTACGGAGGCGCCCCAAACCATGGTGCCCTGGAGAGCTCCCCCCCAGAAGATGTTAAAACACTACTGTTCCCTGGTATCTTCAAATTCCCTATGCCTACTTGGGGAACATCAAGAATCAAAGTCTGTGATGGAAATGTCAAAAGTTCTAAGGTTTGGATGTGTTGCATGTGTCAAAGTATTGGAGTCTGTACTGGAAGTATCAAAGTGCTGAGGTTAATTGGTACTAGTGATGAGCATAATAAAAGAAACACAAAAACACAAAGCTATGTGGTATAAAGCAATGCAGAATTTAAGCTTTAGTTTTGATAATGTCACTTGAATTCCATTCACAGGCATTTATTACTTTTTTCATTTCATAATCAATTATGAATCTTTTGGTTACGGAAAACATTCAATTATGCCCATCACAGTGGGAGAAGGGGGTGCAGAACAAACAACTGATAGCAGATTTGGATACTGAGTTGCAGCTTTGTCCTTAGTACCACATCCTGTAATATTCTCCATGTAAAAATTGAAATCCAATGAGTAATCTCTTGGTTATTGCCACATCACAGATATATCAAATAATGTACAAAGGACTTTTATCTTCCATTAGCCCATTCATATTTTCAACACAGATGGCAGACACAACATGAGAATCATGATGTGTTGGTTACTAACACTAGCCAAAATAAGCATATGTTTTCTAAAGAATATCATAATGGACATATGCATATCACACATATGCATCATATGCATGAGTCAGTGATTTGTTGTCTCTGACTTTGTGATGTAAAATATCTAGGTACAGCACAAGGAATCAAGGTTGTTGACACATTAACAATGCATTATTATCTGAAAAAAATGTTATATAAATAAAAATGATAACAAATATCTGATGTACTGTGGCAGATCTTGTAATGTCATTTTTTGAAAAAGCTGACTTTTAAACAAAAATGACTGTTTTTTTTTTTTTCCACCAGGTAGGGAATAAAGCTGTGCTCACAATTTTCCATCAACAAAAATCTTGAATAAAACTATTATTGATTACTTAACAACATAGTGTAGTTTATTCCTTCATATTAATGCTACAGTACCTATGCTAAGAACTGCATTGTAGTGCAAAGTGTATACAATTTAATATTAAGGTTGTGCACCACTGTTACCCACAAAATGTTGGTGACTCTATTGTCAGGGAAACGGGGAACATGCTTTGCAAAAAGGATAGGTGGAACAGGACCAGGGTATGTCTGCCAGGGGCAACGTTTGATGACGTTGTAGAGCAGATATCATCTTTTAAGGGCACAAAAGGTGATATAGTTGTACACGTTGGCACTAATGATATCAAGAGCAGGAGACCGGCAGAATTGCTTAACAAGTACAGGTCACTGTTGAAAAAAAGCCGTGAAATAGGGTTGAATTTGAAAGTGTCTGATTCTGCCCAGACACGATAGGAGGGAGTATATGATGAGAGCCTTGTCGATCAATTCGGCCCTGGAAAGATTGTGCAAGGCTCAAGGGGTAGAATTTTTTTCAGCCTGGACTGTGCTTGTTAACAGGAGAGATTGCTTCTACAGGGATGGGATACACTTAAATAGAAAGGGTGCAAGAATATTTGCTGATGCTATCGAGGCAGTGTTAGGTGGGTCGGAAAACTGCTAGCTTGGGGGAAGACAAAGACGAATAGATTAACAGTAGCCACTGGCAGAGGTGAAAGAGATTCTTGCACTGCTTCTATTGGAATGAGCAGAAGCCTGAAAAACAAGATGCAGGATATTTCAGAGACTGCTGGGAGTCATTGCGGTACAAGTGAACAAGAGAACATGGGTTGTGTTAGGGTGGCTAAGAGTAGAAATAGGTGCATGTATACTTGCGTGTACACCAATGCTAGGAGTTTAGTAAATAAATTTGATGAATTTGAGGTATTGCTCAAAACATCAAAGGCAGATATTGTTGGGATATCAGAGACGTGGTGTCACACAGATATAAGGAATGCAGAACTGGAATTTGGGGAGTACAACGTCTACAGAAAGGATAGACAGGATAGGAAGGGAGGAAGGGTTATGCTATTAGCTAAGAAATGCATAAAATCCAAGGAAGTGAAGCCAGTGGACATCGCTGGACAGTGCAGTTTTGAGTCAGTTTGGTGTGACATAAGCATTGGGAGATCAAAATTGAGATTAGGAGTGTGCTATGGGCCTAATGACTCTGATGAGTATAATAAGAAACTGTACAGGGAAATAGAGTGGGCCAGTAAATCAGAGAGTCTTATAATGGGAGATTTTAATTTCCCAGATATTGACTGGAATTTGGGGGCTGGTCACTCACACACTAGTAAGGCTTTTGTGGATTTATTGGATGATTGTTTTCTACATCAGCATGTTCGGGAGGCAACCAGAGGGAGGAATACTCTTGATTTGATTATTAGCAGTGATTCTTCATGCATTAAGAATCTGCAGATAAATGAACCACTAGGTGGCAGTGATCACAGTGTCCTGAAGTGGGATTTACTCAAAGAGGTAACTACCATTAGGGGTAAAGGGAAGGGTTATTGCTTTCGTAAAGGCGACTACGATGGACTGAGACAGTATTTAAATTCTATACAGTGGGACCAACTGATGATGTTACCAACAGCAAATGCAAAATGGGAAGCATTCAAAGAAATTATCTTGGAAGCTACTAGGCTTTACATACCAACTAAGAAATATTGTTCAAGGTTTAGGCCTAAATGGATGTCATATGAACTAATGAGGCATATGGCAGAGAAGAAACATGAATGGGATACATACAAATTAACACATGACACAGAAGCCTATGATAGATACAAGTTGATCTGTAACCAAGTTACAAAGGAGGATAGGCAGGCGAAGGCAGATTACGAGAAATCTTTGGCAAGGGATGCAAAGAAAAACAGCAAAGAGTTCTTTATTTATGTAAACTCTAGAAGGAAGGGGATGAATCAGATTGGTCCACTTGATATCGATGGGTCAACTGTTGATGATCCTGCTCAGGTAGCTAACAAACTAAATGAATATTTTGCATCGACATTCACACATGAGGAGTTATTTAGCGAGGGGAATGCCAGAGGTGTATTCAACTCTAGCAGTAAGCTAGAGAATCTTGTAATAACTGAGAGTAAAGTGGAGGAGAAATTGTTGAAGATAAACACAAGAAAGGCACCCGGGGTGGATGGGATCTATCCAGTTATATTAAAGGAGGCAGCAGAGGAAGTAAGCAAACCCTTAGCATAATTATGAGAGCTTCCTTGGACTCAGGGGAGGTACCCACAGACTGGAGATGTGCAAATGTGATCCCAATTCACAAAGGAGGATCAAAGGCTGACACAAGTAATTATAGACCTGTGAGTTTAACTTCTGTTCCAGGAAAATTAATGGAGGCACTGGTTAAAGAAGCACTGCAGGATCATTTAGACAAGACTTCAGTTATATCTCGGACACAGCATGGTTTTGTTAAGGGGAAGTCTTGCCTGACCAATCTGATTGGATACTATGATGCAGTCACAAAGGAACTGGATGCAGGGAATAACTTTGATATTATATACTTGGATCTTTGAGCAGAAAGGCTTTTGATACTGTTGCACATGGAAGACTGCTGCACAAATTGGAGCAGTGTGACATTGGAGGCAAATTGCTGCTGTGGATAAAGGGGTGGCTGAGGGGGAGAAGACAGAGAGTGGTAATCAATGGACACTGCTCGTCGTGGACTAATGTTATTAGTGGAGTCCCTCAGGGCTCAGTGTTGGGTCCATTATTTTTTTCTGTATTTATAAATGATATTGATGATGGTATATCAAGCTTAATGTCGAAGTTTGCAGACGATACAAAGGTAGGCAGGGTTGTCAAGGACACTACTGACACTATGCTGCTGCAACAGGATCTGGAAAGGTTGAGCAGATGGGCTGAGAGGTGGCAAATGAAGTTTAACCTTGACAAATGTAAAGTACTACACATGGGAAACGGGAACCCCAGAGCAACGTATCAACTCTGTGGTACTACACTGACAGTGGTAGAGAATGAAAGGGACCTGGGGGTGGTTGTGCAGGCAGATATGAAGTTCTCTGAGCAGTGCAGACGGGCTGCAAAAGTAGCTCATGGTGTATTGTCAATGATATATAGGAATTTTCTAGCAGGGATAAGGAGGTGATTATTCCCTTGTATAAGGTAATGGTCAGGCCACACCTAGAGTACTGTATACAGGTCTGGAGGCCTCATTTCAAGAAGGATGTAGAGCTGCTGGAACGTGTACAGAGAAGAGCAACAAGATTAGTGAATGGAACAAAGGGGTGCTCTTACGAAGAAAGGCTTAAGTTTTGTAAATTACAGTGTCTGGAGACTAGGCACCAGCGAGGTGATCTGATAGAGGTGTATAAAGCCTTGAATGGTTTGAGCATGCTCAATGCTGATGGGATTCTTCCTCTCGCTCAGAATAATCACCTGAGAGGGCATAAATTCAAATTGAGAAAAGACAGATGTAGGATAGACGTGCGGAAATTTGCCTTTAGCCAGCGGGTGGTTGGTTGGTGGAAAAGACTTCCATCCCTTGTCGTGGAAGTTGATAGCCTAAATAAGTTTAAGGCTCAGCTGGACAGGTATTTCGAACGAACAGAGGGGTAAAGTGGAAGTGGGTTTTTTTTTTTTTTTTTTTTTTGGCTGATGCTGCATAAGCTTGCTTTCTTGCATCAAATGCCTCTACTAATGCTAATGCTAAATGAAAACTTATTAATGCAAAAATATTAAACTATGAATGACATTTTACCATACAATACAAGATTTAGTCATCAGAATTTAGCACAGTATAAAAAAGTGCCCCTAACAAAGTGCTTTAAGCATAATGCTTAGAGGCACTATAAATAATTGAAAGTAACAAGTAAAAAAATAACAGAGTAAATGAAATTTTAAGGTGGTTAGATAAGTATGACATACTAGTTTGCATCCATTTATCAAAATTGCAAACTGAAACTAAAGGTCACTTTTGTGTTATTATATAAATATATTTTTTTGAAAGTGGGAAGGGGGGGCATGGTATACTAATATTGCAATATGATGCAAGGAAGCAAAGCTTGTACAAGACTAGTCAAAAAATAAAATAAAACTTTACCCACTTCATTTGCCCATTCCTTCCAATAATTTCTCTAAATCTTCAAATTCACTCAAACTATCCACTTCCACACCACTTGGCAGAAGTTTATTTTAACAATCAATTACTCTTTGGACAAGTGTAAATTTTTACATATCTAATGTGCAACCATGCTTTTTTCAATTTAAATTTCAGTTCCCTTTTGTGTGTCACCTGAGAAAGAGTAACGATTAGGGTTGCAATATGTTTGGGTTTCCAAACAGATGTCCTCCTTCAAGTTCAGTTGTCTGGCTTTTGAAGTTAATATAAAATTAACTAATTTAAGTGAACAAGTGTTTAATTTAAGTGAACAGCAATTTTAATAATAATAAATAAATAATTTTCTGTTTATACTCCGGCACGACAACCAAGTCAGTAGAGTTTACAATAAATCGTCAATACAAATATTTATCGTATTTAGTAGTCACGGGCTTGAACCCCGGTCCACTCAAGAAACGCGTGCTATGCACTCGCGCTCCTGACCACTGGGCTACGTCAGGCCTTTGTCAGATTCCTCTGAGTTAGCTCATGCTAAATGTGTTTATTCTAAAGTGTGTATCCCCCTCATTTTCTTCTGGAGTACATACTGACTACCAATAGATGCTTGCAATCTATTGGTAGTCAGTATGTACTCCAGAAGAAAAACTCCTGACTACCATTGGTAGTCAGTATGTTACAATAGATAAGTGTAACCTTCTTTTCATGTGAACTACAGAAACTGCACACACTGCCATGTGTACCAATGGTTAGTATGCTTTACAGTAAAATGTTTACAGTAAAAGTTAAAATGTTTTACTTAATGTGCGCTAAGATTACAAATGTCAAAAAAAAAAAAAAAAAAGGGAAAAAAAAAAAAGCATCATATGCAGAACCATGGGGAAAAAAAATACCCTTGCATAAATAAGAGTAGCAAAGATCGATATTACATACTGTGCCTTATGTAGGTGTTATACTATATTATGTAGGTGTAATATCAAATAAAGAAAAAGATAGTACAGTATCAAATACACCATAACTGAAAAACAAGCTGAATCAAAAAAACATGCATCAAGTTTGCAAAATGCAGATGTTTTTTAAATATTACATATTTACAAAATATTTTTTAAAAAATTTTTATAATTATTTTATACATCCAAAATCTAAATTTCATTCTGAAAAGTTGGTGTCCTCCTTGTCAGATTACAAAAAGGATCCCAACTTTAATATAGTTAGGAAAGGATGTTATGTGGTGATTTCGAATGAAATTTATCTCTATAAACAATCACTATTATACTACATGAGTTTTTTAAGTTAGTTTATTCAGCCTATAAATTAAATATACACTGGTGTTCAAACAAAGTGCATCACCTAGGAAGTTCACATTTCTAACCCTTTTTTGTGATGGTATAATACATTAACGACTAGCATCACAAATAGAAATATAAACAAAAAATATTTATCAATATTTAAGGCAAAAATATTCCAAAATGAGCATTTGCAACCTTTATACAAACAGTTTTGGTAAACACGACAATTATGGCTGAAATGTTATCAGAAGCCCTCAATTTGCTTCAGTTTATCATTTTAAATGGAAAACAAAATGAAAAGTTCACCAGGTGCAAACTAATATTTAGTTGAACTGCCTCTGGCCCTGATGACAGCAGCACACCGTCGAGGCACTGACAAGATCAATTTTTGAAGATATCAACTGATAGTTCGTGGTTTCAAACACGAATTATGGCTTCCTGAAGTTCACGAAGGGTCTTTGGTTTCTTTCTGGCAACTGTAGATTCCACACGATGCCAACAGTTCTCTATGGGATTCAGGTCCGAGCTGTTTCCTGGCCAGCTAAGAGTTGTAATGGACCGTTCTTCCAACCATTTTTTCACCTGTAACAAATGTAAACACGTTACTGTCGAACCTCTAATGCAGAAATGAAGTTAAAGTAACTACGGAAGTATGTACTTACACTTTTTGCCCAATGACAAGGAGCAGAGTCTTCCTGAAAGATGCAGTTACTTGGTAGGTTGAAATGGTCTCTAATGGTTAGCAGCTTGTTGTTTGTTTGTTATTTGGTTTTTAGGAGCATTAGCAACTAAGGCCATATTGCTCCGGGGATATGCGGCGGTCATTCCCTGACCGTTCCGCATCCTCCGCATTTGGTGGTCACGGGCTTGAACCCCGGTCTAATCAAGAAGCGTGTGCTACGCACTGCTGCTCCTGCCCACCTGGCTACGGAGGTGCCCAGGTTAGCAGCAATTTGCTTTCCAATATAGTGTCGAGATGTGGCATCCAAGCATTTACAGAACCTTTTTTAAACTGCAGATGATCTACTCCGCAATACAAAATGCATCCTCCCATATCATTTGGCTGGTAAGGAATTTCACTGTAGACACCATGCAGTCTGGATTATATTCTTCACCACATCTAAGGTGAATCGTTTGTCTCCCATCAGAGCCATGCAAGTTGAATTTCTTCTCATCTGAGAAAATAACTGACTTCCACTGCTTGGGGGTCCATTTGACATGCTTCTTACACCAAATTAATCGCGCCTTTTTCATTTTTTGTGTGAGGAGGGGCTTCTTCTTAGAACAATGGGCTACAAGTCCTTTTTTTGAAGAGATGTCTTCTGACTGTTACTGCACTTGCTACCACTCCTGTATGTTCTTCCCATTCTCTTTTCAGCTCAGACAAAAAAGCTTTACCAGTTTTAAGGCATAAGCGCTTCAAAATGAGGTCCTGTTTTGGGATAGAGACTCATTTTTCATCCAGTTCCTTTTTTCCTATCAGCAGAACCAGTATTCTTGAGTTTGGAAAGAAATCTACTCCCTGCCGACTAATTACAAGACACTCTATAAGCAATATGACGGGAAAAACATCCTTCCTCATGTAAAGCAACAATAGCACTCTTTCTTCGTGGCATCAACTGCATGTAACTTGCCATCCTGATACAAGCAAGGAATGACTGCAACTCTTGCAGAGCATGCTTATATAGCTGAAAATAACAGCTGATGCAATATTCCTTCATCATCTATGCATGTCAATCTTATCTGATGCAATCTGTAAGAAATATTGCCACATACTTACGTTATTCGGATGAAAATTACAATTTTAAGTGGTGATGCACTTTCTTTGAACACCAGTGTACTATACAATTAGGTAACATTTTGGGAACCTTGCTGGAACCCATCGTCAGCCCATACTTTGCTGTACTGTTAACAGCCTCCAGTTTGCCATATGCCTGTCACCTTCTTCAAATGAAGGAGAATTAGGCAAATTCTATTTCATTCAAGCATTTTTTTTTGCTAAGAACATCTTTAGTGCCCATAAGTTAATCTCGTTGCTCTTCTCTGCATCCTTTCCAACAGATCTATGTCCCTCCCAAAATGAAATTTCCAAACCTGTATGCAGTATTCCAGATGTGACCTAATTGTTGCCTTATTACAACAGCAAAATCACCTCTTTGTCCCTGATTAGTAAAATTTTTTGTATATTATTGACAGAACTCCATGAGCTGTTCCAGTAGTCTGTTTGCACTCTCAGAGAATTTCATGTAGCCTGAAATTCTCTGAGAGTGCAAACTCTCAGAGAATTTGGTATTCTCATCGTATGGTCCCTGAGGCTTGTCAGATATTCTTCTAGGTATGACAATCTAGGGCTTGCTACCTGAGAAACTAAAATGTTGATGGAAATGATTTTCAGGTCCCATTTATGAGTCAAGTGGACCGAATTTGATGAGGTCTGGTTATTCTGCGACAATCAATCGTCTGCTTGTAACTTCCAAGATGGTAGGACTGCTAGTAACCCTGGGTATACCCTCACATGCAAAGTGTGAAGCACTTTACCTAGTATACTGGAGGTGACCATCTAAGTTTGAACCAATATAAGCAAGTGTCGAGATGTGGCATCCAAATCTCAAGCTTCATTTTCTGCCTATACTAAAACTCACAACAATTGTAAAAAATTATTAATCAGTCAAACTCGACTCTGAACAGGAAAGCAGAAAACATGCTTTTGTTTAAATGGCAGCTATTCTGGTCTCTTGCCACAGCTCTTGGCCACAAATTATCTCCGTCAATATGCCTACCTCTGGTGGTTCTACTGCATTCTCAGCTAAAGGTAAAGTTCACTTAATAGCATCCCATTTTTCTTCTAACTCTTGTATCAATGATCTTGTGAACCACCTTGTCATATCCAATACATTCCAATCAGTGCTTCCCATGACCTTTGAACTAAAGGATGTTAGAAGAATTCAACAATCTTCATGCCAAGATAGTTCAGGTCCTGGTGGAATTTCTCCTGTTCTGTATCACCTTTTACTTTCTTATTACATTGGCATTTTTCCTTCTGCTTGGAAATTTACTTGTATCCAGCCAGTTCATAAAAAGGGTGACAAATTCCAATCCCCAATTATAATTCCATTGCACTTATCCTCTACTGTTTCCAAAGTAATGGAGAAATCCATCAGCTGCCAACACAACTATCAAACCCTATCATCTGATCAGCAATCATCAATATGGATTCTGTCAGTTTCGATCTGGTGATCTCTTCGCATATGTTACTCATCTTTGTTACAAAATGCAAGGTTCCACACATGGTTGCAGTAACCCCGGAGTAACTTATCAACTGTGCGGTACTACACTCAGGGTAGTAGAGAATGAAAAAGACCTGGGAGTAATTCTGCAGTCAGACATGAAATTCTCTGGGTAGTGCAGACATGTTGCCAAGAAAGCACACAGTGTTTTATCAATGAAATACAGAAATTTTGCTACTAGGGAGATAAAGAAGGTGATTATCTCTTTGTATAAGGCCATGGTTAGGCAGCATCTTGAATACTGTATACAGATCTGGAGGCCTCACTTTAGGAAGAATGCAGATCTGCTGAAACAGATACAGAGAAGGTCAACCAGATTGGTGAAGGGAACAAAAGGATGCTCTTAGCTAGAAAAGAGTCGGTTATACAAATTGTAGCATCTCCAGACTAGGCACCTACGGGGAGATTTGATTGAGGTTTTTAAAGCCTTGAATGGATTAAGTAAGCTGAATGTTAATGGCATTTTTCCACTTGCTGAGACTACACAAGAGGGGGCATAAAGTCAAGTTGAGGAAGGATGGTTGCAGGACAGATATGTGGAGGTTTGCCTTCAGCCAGCAGGTGGTCGATGGTAGGAACAAATCTGTTGTTGTGGAAGTGGAATGGTTGAATAAATTTAAGGAAGAACTAGACAAATTCTTGGAGGGTACAGATGGGTGAACTGTGTATGTTTTTTTTTTTTTTTTTTTTTTGTGATGTTATATAAGCTCGCTTTCTTGCATCATTTTCCATTACTGCTACTACTATCTTTGGATGAATCTGATGGAAAAATTTGGTGAAACTGAAACAGTTTCTCGTGACATTTCTAAGGTTACTGATTGTGCTTGACATACAGGTCTTCAAAATAAGCTCCTATCTTATGGCCTGCCAACTATTTTTTGCAACCAAACATCCACTTTTCTCTCTGAAAACTCATTGTGGGTAAATAGTGCACTGTTTTCTAACTTTTCCATTAATACTGACATTTCCAAAGTTCATTTATATCTTCCTTTGCTTTCCGCTTATATATATTTTTAAGTTCTTTACAAATTTCTTTTGCACATTAGCAATCCTTTCCATAGTTCTGTTGATGACAGCACACTACAATCCGCCTTTTGGGTTGGGAAACCTTGTCCTACATAATGAGCCTCAACTTCCCGAAATTCTCAATCAATTCCTAAAATGCCAATCTCCAGGCAATTCTCTAATGGGACAAAGAAAATTTAGTTACCTTCAATCCTTCTAAAACACAGTACTATCTTATTTCTCACACAAAAGAGTCTACTGCCCTTATGCTTGTCTTTGATGACATTCAGATTTCTAGACAAGGTCACATATCTCTATTATAAATTACCCCGACTTATAATCTCTCTTGGCATAAGCACATTACAAATATTGCTTCCTCTGCATCAAAACAACTGGATTTTTCATTTTTTTTTCTCTCAACATTACTTTTCTTCTAACAGCCATTTACTGTGCATAAATATTGGAAGTTTTTTCCAGAAAGTAACCATCAATTAGCCAAAGGCAAACTTCAAAACATCTATTCTGTAACTATCCTTCCTCAATTTGAATTTATGCCCTCTAATTGTGTGTAGTCCGAGAAGTTTTTTTTTTTTTAGGAGCATTAGCAGCTAAGGCCATATTGCTCGGGGGATATGCGATGGTCATTCCTTGACCTTTCCGCATCCTCCGTATTTGGTGGTCACGGGCTTGAACCCCGGTCTAATCAAGAAGCGTGTGCTACGCACTACTGCTCCTGCCCACCCGGCTACAGAGGCGCCATAGTCCGAGAAGAGGGAGAATACCATAAGCACTGAGCTTACTCACACCTTTCAAAGCCCTAAATCAGGGGTCACCAAACTTCTTTGACCGTCGACCCCTTCAAGAGTTTCTTGACTTTTTATTGACCACCTCTATTTTACTATTACGTAATTATAATAGGACAAGCAAAAAAGACGCTTATGTGAGTTTTTAGATTGTTTATTTTATAGTTACAGTGTTTATTGTATGTATAATATAGTATATATTATTATATTGGCTTAACGTCAAAGGGATACGTTTTTGTTTTTGATGTCCTTCTTAACATTACATATTTGATAGGAGGGATAAATAATATATAAAATATAAAATTTAATTTATATGACAAAATAACAATAATACAATCTTCCTTATATATATATGAAAATAAGACTTTTATTAACTTAGTATACAATTTACTAACGTCAACGTGAAGGGTGTGCTTCGTGACTCTTGACAAGATTAGCAATGTTGGGTTCAAAATTAGTAAGTTTCAGCCTTAAATCGCCACATAATTCTATATCTAGCTTATTTCTTTGTTTTGTTAAAATGGAATTAACATGGCTGAAACCAGCTTCAACCATGTACGAGCTTGGAAATGCAAGCAAAAAGGGGAGTACCACTTCAGAAAGTTTTGGATATTTTTCTACAACATTTATATTCATCCAAAGGTAACTTAAAGTCCTATTTTTAAAAACCTTCTTAGCTTCAAGATCAACTGACAATTCAATAAATTCATCTTGTAAGTTACATTCGATATTTTCAATATCTGCAGAAAATGGCGTGATAATCCAATCTGGAATGTGCATGTTTTCAAAATCTGCAAAGCGCAATTTAAATCATCGCTCAAATTTTGAAGATGTTTTGTGTATATTTCTAAGTCTTCATCTTTTACTTCCAATTGCCGTAGATTCGAAAATTACTGAAAATCTTTTCGTAACAATGATGATTTAAATAAAGCTAATTTAGCTTGGAAGCCTAAAAGAATCGTCCGAGTTTGAATAATTGTGACATCTTTACCTTGTAGACGGGCCTGTACGTCATGGCAGTTAATTTGAAAATAAGTTCGCCAAGTAGAAAATATGATTCTTATTTCTCTTCAGTTCATCACTCAAAAACAAATTAACATCTGTAAGAAACTCTAAGGTTGAGTCGAACAACTCAACAAATCTTTGTAGACTTGCACCTCTAGACAACCATCTTACTTCAGTATGCAGGAGTAATTGATTTAATACTTATTATATAATCATTTTTTCACAAAGTTTGGCAAACAATCGCGATTTAAGAGGATGAGCTCTAATTTGATTAATAGATTTAATACACACTCTTAGAGTATCATGCAGTTCGTCACTGAGAGTTTTTGCCACCAAAGGTTTCGGTGCAACACACAGTGAATAGTACGTATACTTTGAACTTTTTCTTTCAGAAAGGCAGCGAAACCTCGATAACGGCCCATCATTGCAGGTGCGCCATCTGTGGCTACTGCTGTTATATTAGTAAATGGAATATCATACTTATTTAAATATTCCTCCAATCGCTGAAAAACTGTCAACCCCGTTCCATCACTTTCAAGATATTTTGCAAATAAAAATTTGTCAATAATTTGATGTTTGCTTTTACTATAATATCTTACATAAGCCATAAGAATAAAAGAACTATCGAATGTAGATTCATCAAGTTGGATGGAGAACTTACTATTTCTGAGTTCTGATACTACAGTTTTTTTCTACATCTTCAGCCATTTCACAGTATTCACACTCAATGGTAAGCATTTTAAAACAGGGCCAGAATCTTTTTTCATTATGGTTTCAATTAGGTTGAATTTTTTTCCTTTTTTTGCTATATTAAAAGAAATATTGTAGGAGGCTGTTAATCCTTGTTTATTGTCAGCTTCGGCAGGTGCTTTCATAAATGATTTTATAGTTGGCCGATGTGTGTATTTCTCTTTCAGTTCTTTAAAAAAAGTCAAGATCTTTATCTTTCTTATCGGGATGTAGTCTTTGAAGATGATCTTTCATTTTTGCTGGTTTCATTGCATCATTAATAAAAGTTTTTTCACAAAGAAGACACATAGGCCTCGTTTCGTTTGTTAATGAAGCAATAAACCCAAGTTTCAAGTATTCTAACGAATATTGTCTGCATTTCTTTTTAGAATCTGAAGCTGCCATTGTGGTTACTGGGGTTGTAACAAAATAATTAAAATTGAAGTCAGTAAGCAAAAGTAATAAGTCTAAATAATATACCTACTCACATATTTCTATAGGATGTACAAAACTACCAGCCCTGCTCAACTTGTCAACATAGAGAAGTTTAGTTCGTGAATGAATAACGATTGAATTATAATATGTATGTTGATGAATTTTAGAACATTAACGCTCACTTGTATGTTGACGCGCAAAAAATGAGACTGGGATCGAATATGTGTAAGTATAAGTAAATAAGCAACCGTGCACGTATTGCAATCTCGCTCCCACCGCAGCGGCCGGCCAGGAACCACCGACATCCGTTTATTGGTAAATACGTCATTTTGGCCTACTTGATTGGCCTCTGTAACTATTTTCATGCCTTGCTCCATCTTACAAGTCCTATTCATGTCACTGTTCCAATGATTCACTCTTAATTGCGTTGTCATTCAGGATGGAGGTAGTCCAAGTTAACTGAATTAAATATTACCCGTACAATGATGTCTTATATTTTTCTATCGACCCTCAATCGACCCCTGAGCCCGAATCGACCCCTAACAATGTTATATCGACCCCTGGGGGTCGATATTGACCACTTTGGCGACCGCTGCCCTAAATACTTCAATTGGCTCACCTTGCAGGTGCCTAGTCTCCAGATGCTACAATTTGCAGAGCTGAAGCCTTTCCTGGCAAGAACAGCCCTTTGTTTCCCTCATTAATTTTTGTTGGCCTACCCTGCATTCATTCCAGCAGTTCTACAACCTTCCTAAAATGAGGCCTCCAGACCTGTATACGGTACTCCAGAAATGGCCTGACCACTGCCTTATACAGTGAAATAATCACCTCCTATCAAAATTCCTATATACCACTGACAAAAACCCATGAGCTATCCTGATAGCTTGTCTGCACTGCCCAGATAACTTCATACCTGACAGACTGCACAATTACCCCCAGATCTTTTTAATCTTCCACTACCCTAAGTGTAGTACCACACAGTTGGTACGTTACTCTGGGTTTACTACTACCCATATGCAGTACTTTGCATTTGTCACGGTTAAACTTCAATTGTCATTTCTCAGCCCATCTGCTTAATTTTTCTAAATCCTGTTGCAGTAGCATAAGGTCATTACTGTCATTAACCACACTGCCAACCTTTGTGTCAATTGAAAACTTCGACATCAAGCCTGGTATGCTTCATCAGTTTCATTAAAAAACACAGAAAACAACAATGGGCTCGGGATCAAACCCTGAGGGACTCTACTAATAACATTAGTTCAGAGAGAACAGAGCAGCCTCCACTGATAACTACTCTCTGCCTTCTGACACTCAACCACCCTTTTTCCATAGCAGTAACTTGTCCTTAATGCCACATTGCATTAAGGACAAGTTACTGCAGTGTTTTATGTGCAATAGTATCAAAATCTTTCCTGAAATCCAAGTATATGGTATCAGAAATATTTTTTGCTTCCCTTTGTCACTGCATCACAGTATCCAGTCAAATTTCTCAGACAAGGTCTCCCATTACCAAACCCATGCGCCCCTGTCTAGATGGTCCTGCATTACTTCTTTAACCAGTGACTATAATTTTCAGTGGAACAGACATTAAGCTAACAGGTCTGTAATTATTTGTTTGTTATTTGGTTTTTAGGAGCATTAGCAACTAAGGCCTTATTGCTCTGGGGATATGCGGTGGTCATTCCCTGACCTTTCTGCATCCTCCGTATTTGGTAGTCACGGGCTCAAACCCCGGTCTAATCAAGAAGCGTGTGCCACGCACTGCTGCTCCTGCCCACCTGGCTACGGAGGCACCTTGTAATTACTTGTATCACCCTTTGATTCCCCTTTGTGAATGAGGGATACATTCACACATATTCAGTCCACAGGAACATTCCCTGAATCCAGTGGTGAGCTATGAACATTTTAACAATGGGCTCGCAGTTTTGAGGATTTTTTAATGTGAAATATCCTTAGGGATTCCTGCCGAGTAAATCTGATCTGTCATGAAAGTGACATCATCAGCAACTTCCGCCAGAGGCCCTTCCCACATTCACACACTACTAGTCTGTGCTGAGTACTCACCAGTAGTTTGTGACCAGTATGATATCTCGAGTCAACCTGGTCAACATCCCTTCCCCCCTTTTACGATGATACCTGGATACGATAGTAATTGATTGTTTCAACAATGTGCTTGCAAATTTTCAAAAAAAAAATAACAATGGGCTCTCACGAGCCCACTATAGCTCACCACTGCCTGAATCCAAAAAGGCTCTCATAATTATGGCTAAGGGTTTGTTAACCTCCTTTGCTGCCTCCCTCAATATTACTAGATAGATCCAATCCACCTCAGGAGCTTTTTTTATATATAAATTCAACAATTTCTCTTCCACTTTCCTCTCAGATATTACAAAATCATTTAACTCCCTGTTGGAGTTTGTTAAACTTCTGGCATCCACTTCCCTAAAGAATTCCTCATTTGTGAATGTACTCATTCAGTTTGTCAGCAATCTAAGCAGGATCATTAACAGACGAACCATTGATATCAAATAGACCAATCTGATTCATCCCCGTCCTTCCTTCTAGTGTTTATGTAAGTACAGATGTCTTTGCTGTTTTTCTTTGCATCCAAAGATTTCTCGTAATCTGCCTTCAATTGCCTCACCTGCTTTGTGACTTCATCTTTAGATATAGACTAGTTTATATTTACCATAGGATTCTGTGTTGCCTGATAATTTATATGCACCCTTGCATTTTTCCTCTCTGCCATCTGTTTAGGCCTATACCTTTTATAGTATTTCTTAGTTGGTATGAAAAGTCTACTAGCTTTTATGATTAATTTTGTGAATGCTTCCCATTTAGAATTTGCTGACGGTAATGTCAATTTTGCTTTCCCAGCACTTACGTCACACCAAGCGGACTCAACATTGCACTGGCCACCCATGTCGACCCGATGGACCTCCTTAGATTATGTGCTTCCTAACTAAGAGCACAACCCCTCATCTGTACTTAATGTAAACATTATATCTGCCCATATTCAAATTCTGCATCCCTTATATCTGAGCGATACCACATCACTGATATCCCAACAATGTCTGCATTTGATCTTTTAACCAGCACTTTAAATTCATCAATTTTTTTTACTATGCTCTGGGAAATTGGTGTACATGATAGTTTATATGCACTTCTTATTCTTAGTTAACCGAACGCAGCCCATGTATTTACTTGTTTCATGATGACTCCCAGCAAGCAGTCCTTGAAATTCCTCGCACCTTGCTTTCAAGGCTGCTGCTTGTTCCAATAGAAGCAGTGCAAGAATCAATTTCACCTCTGCCTGTGGTTATTATTTATCTATTAGTCTGTATATTCCCCCAAGCTAACAGTTTCCGACCCTCCTAATACTGCCTAGATAACATCAACAAATGTCCTTCACCCTTTCCATTTAAGTGTATTCCATCCCTGTAGAAGCAGTCTTTCCTGTTAACCAGCACAGACCATAATGAGAAAAATTCTAACCCCATGGGCCTTGCACAATCTCTCCAGGGCCATATTGAGAGTCAGGGTTCTCATTATATACTCCCTCCTATTGTGCCTGGGCAGAATTGCAGACACTCAAATTTAGTCCTAATTTGCAACTTTTTTTCCAACATTGCCCTGTTCTTGTTAAGTAAATCTGATCTCCTACTCAATGTCATTAATGCCAACATGTACAACAAGATCACCTTTTGCCCCCTTAAAAGATGATACCTCCTCTACATCATAACTTTTGCCCCTGGCAGACATACCTATTCCACATACCTGGCAGACATTTTGCACAATTTATTTCCTGTTACCCTGACAACAGGAAATAAATTTTCTAGTTGTTGTCAACCAGCGCTAGTTGACAACAACTAGCGCTGGTCCCTAGAGTGGGCCCAGTGTATTCTGCCTTGCAGATTGCCACTATGTTGCCTTATGATCAAGTGCAAGGTGGACAGCTGAGACCTTGATGGGCCTCCAATTCCCATCTCAACAAAAAGCAGTCCCGTCTGTTAATAATCACTGGCCATTATGAGAAAAATTCCACTCCATAAGTCCTACATATTCTCTCCAAGGTCAAACCGGTCAACAAGGCTCTCATTGTAAACTCCCTATTATCAGGTATTAGCCCTACGCAACTTTTTCTCAATGTCATCTCATACTTGCTATATAAAGCCTCAGATTGATTAAGATCATCAGTTCCCATATATGGTGTGATGCCTGTAAAGCTCTCTCCAGCTCCTAGACTCTACCTATATGAGGGAAATAAAATTAATTATTGACCATTCTCTTACAAACTCTGTCCACTCTCCATTACATAGACATTCAGTTTCTGCTGCATGCCTTTTCTACAGATATTTCCAAAGACACTATTCTTCTGACCTGGCATCTGTAATTCCATCACCCTCTTCCAACACAGACCAAACACATGCCTCAACTAGTCAATATTCAATTTACATTCTTCTTCTGTACATGATGCATCCTTTACTACATGCAACTTATCTTTCCTGCAACTCTCTCCTGCTGTGGCTTACACCACTGCATGCCTGGTTCTCTCTAGGATAGATTTTCTTCCTGTGGACAGTGCAGTGACTTTTACCAAATGCTTTTCAGCTGCCACCTTTGGCAGCAAAATTACCAGTACGTGATCCATCGTTCATACCATGCAACCTACCTTTCCTAAAGAATTTCTCCTGCTTTGGCATACACCATTGCATGCCAGGCTCTCTCTCTGGGAAAGCCATTTTGGTGTGGATGTAATTCTGAAAGCCATCACAGCCAGTGTCTTCAGTGGCATTTCTCAACAGTTTCTTCGACCAGAGTAGGACAGCCTAGTGTGTGTGTGTGTGTGCCTTGTGCCTCCTCCCCATCTCTAGCTCTGCAAGATGGGTGTGGCTCTATGCAGTATCCCTCTACTGTGGTGGCCCAGTTCCCTGTGCTGATGGATGGATTGTGAGAGGCTCCTTCCTTGATGATCAAGCCTCCCAGTAACTAAGTGCCTGGAAGAACAACACTCCAACAAATAATTCATGATACATCACATATAACTTCACCCATCTGGCTTTTGAATATTTCATATCATCATAGGGATACTATATACAGTTTTGTGAGTAACCACTGGTGCCCTGTACAAGAATACAAATAAAATCTCTTCTTCTATTCTTTAAAACAACCTTCCTTCATATGTAAAAAAAAAAAAAAAAAAAATTTATCCATCCATGCCCTCCACGAATTTGTCCATTCTTCCTTCAATTTATACAACCACCCACTTCCACAAGCCTGTTCCAACAATCTCCCACCCACTAGCTGAAGGCAAATTTCCGCACATCTATGCTGCAACCATCTTTCCTCAACTTGAATTTGTCCCCTCATGTGTGTAGTGTCAGCAAGAGGAAGAATGCCATCAACATTTGGCTTACTCGATCCATTCAAGGCTTTAAACAACTCAAAGAGATCTTGTAGGTGCCTAGTCTCCAGATGCTGCAATTTACAAAACTGAAGCTTTCTTGGTAAGAGCACACTTTTGTTCCCTAACAAATCTGGTTGCACTCCTCTGTACCCATTCCAGCAGATCTACATCTTTCATAAAGTGCAGCCTCCAGATCTGTATACAGTACTCAAGATGCAGCCTAACCATGTCCTTGAACAAAGGGATAATCATCTCTCTATCCCTGTTAGGAAAGTTTCTGTATAGGCAAAATTTCAAAATTTTGCCTTTCAAAATTTTATTAGCAAAGGCACATGATGCAAGAAAGCAAGCTTATATAGCATCATCCAAAAAAAAAAAAAAAAAAACCTAATTCACCCATCCACTCGCTACAAATATTTGTCTAGTTCTGCCTTGAATCTATTTAAGCTACCAACTTCTACAACAACAGATGGAAGTTTGTTCCAACAATCAACAACCCGTTGGCTAAAAGCAAACTTCCGTACATCTATCCTACAACTGTCTTTCCTCAATTTGAATTTATTTAGGCAATTATTTTGAGCAAGATGAAGAATCTCTTCAGCATTGAGCATGCTCAAACCATGCTCAATGCTGATGGGATGAAGGCTTTATACACCTCAATCAGATCACCTCGCAGGTGCCTAGTCTACAGACACTGTAATTTGCAAAACTTAAGCCTTTCTTTGTAAGATCAATCCTTTGTTCCATTCACTGATCTTGTTGCCCTTCTCTGTACTCGTTCTAGCAGCTCTACTTCCTTCTAAAAATGAGGCCTCCAGACCTGTATACAATACTCGAGGTGTGGCCTGACCATTGTCTTATACAAGGGAATAATCACCTCCCTATCCCTGCTAGAAAAATTCCTGTTTATCATTGACAAGACACCATGAGCTACTCTTGCAGATAATCTGCACTACTCAGAAAACTTCATATTTGCCTGCACAATTTCCCCTAGATCCTTTTCATTTTCTACCACTGTCAGTGTAGTACCACACAGTTGATACGTAACTCTGGGGTTACTGAAACCCATATGCAGTACTTTAACATTTGTCAAGGTTAAACTTCAAGTTGCCAGTTTTCAGTCCATTGGTTAACTTTTCTAGATCCTGCTGCAACAGTGCACTGTCATTAGTGTTATTAACAACCCTGCCAACCTTCGTATCATCTGCAAACTTGGACATTAAGCCTGATATACCATCATCAATATCATTTATAAATACAGAAAACAACAATAAACCCAACACTGAACCCTGAGGAACTCCACTAACATTAGTCCACGAAGAGCAGTGTCCACTGATTACCACTCTCTGTATTCTCCCACTCAACCATCCTTTTATCCATTGCAGCAATTTGCCTCCAATTCCACACTGCTCCAATTTTTGCAGTACTCTTCCATGAGCAAACAGTATCAAAAGCCTTTCTAAGATGCAAATACTGTATATGATATCAAAATTATTCTTTGCATCCAATTCCTTTGTGACCACATCATAGTATCCAATCAAATTGGTCAGACAAGACCTCCCCTTAACAAAACCATGCTGTGTCTGAGCTATAACAAGTCATGTCTAGATGACCCTGCAGTGCTTCTTTAACCAGTGCCTCCATTAATTTTCTTGGAACAGCAGTTAAACTAACGGGTTTAATTACTTGTGTCACCCTTTGATCCTCCTTTGTGAATTGGGATCACATTTGCACATCAAGTCCATGGGTACCTCGCCTGAGTCCAAGGAAGCTTAGAATGATGCAAAAGAGTTCTTTACATAAGTAAAGAACTCTTTGCATCATTCGCCAAGTGTTTCTCGTAATATGCCTTTGCCTGCCTAACCGCCTTTGTGACTTGGATACAGACCAGCTTATATCTATCATAGGCTTCCGTGTCACCTGTTAATTTATATGTATCCCATGAATTTTCTTCTCTACCAAGTCTCATTAGTTTATCTGACATCCATTTACGCCTAAACCTTGAACGATATTTCTTAGTTGGTATGAAAAGCTTAGTAGCTTCCAAGATTAATGCTTTGAATGCTTCCCATTTTGAATTTGCTGTTGGTAACATCATCAGTTGGTCCCACCATATAGAATTTAAATACTGTCCCAGACCGTAGTCACCTTTACGAAAGCAAAAACTCTTCCCTTTACCCCTGATGGTAGTTACCTGTTTGAGTAAATCCCACTTCAGTACACTGATCACTGCCCCCTACTGGTTTCTTTATCTGCAGATTCTCAATGCATGAAGAATCACTACTGATAATCAGATCAAGAGTATTACTCCCTCTAGTTGCCTCCCAAACATGCTGCCGTAGAAAACAATCATCCAATAAATCCACAAAACCTTATTAGTATGTGAGTGAACAACCCACAAATTCCAGTCAATATCTGGGAAATTAAAATCCACCCCCCCACCATTATAAGACACTGATTTAGTTGCCCACTATTTCTCTGTACAGCTGTTTATTATACTCATTAGAGTCATTAGGCCTATAACACACTCCTACTCTCGATTTTGCTTTCCCAGTGGTTATGTCACACCAAACTGACTCGACACTGCACTGTCCAGCCATGTTGACTGGCTGTACTTCCTTGGATTTTATATGTTTCTTAACTAATAGCATAACCCCTCCTCCCTTCCTATCCTGTCTATCCTTCCTGTACACATTGTACTCCTCAAATTCCAGTTCTGCATTCCTTATATCTGTGTGACACCACGTCTCTGATATCCCAACAATATCTGCCTTTGATGTTTTGACCAACACCTCAAATTCATCAAATTTATTTATCAAACTCCTAACATTGGTGTACACGCTAGTACACATGCACCTGTTCCTATTCTTAGCTACCCTAACACAACCCATGTATTTACTATGAATTTGTCTATTCTTCCTTCAATTATACAAACCACCCACTTCCACAACAACGGATGGAAGCCTGTTCCAACAATCTACCACTCGCTGGCTGAAGGCAAATTTCCACATATCTATGCTGCAACCATCTTTAGTCAACTTGAATTTGTCCCCTCATGCATGTAGTGTCAGCAAGAGAAAGAATGCATCAACATTTGGCTTACATTCAAGGTCTTAAACACCTCAATCACATCTTGAAGGTGCCTAGTCTCCAGATGCTGCAATTTGCAAAACAGAAGCTTTCTTGGTAAGAGCATACTTTTGTTCCCTAACCAATCTGGTTGTACTCCTCTGTACACATTCCAGCAGATCTACATCTTTCCTAAAGTGTAGCCCCCAGACTTGTATACAGTACTCAAGATGCAGCCTAACTGTGTCCTTGAACAAAGGGATAATTATCTCCCTATCGCTACTAGCAAAGTTTCTGTATATCAGTGAAAAAACCCCATGAACTGTCCTGGCAGCATGTCTGCACTTCTCAGAAAATTTCATATATGATTGCACAATTACCCCCAGGTCTTTTTCACTTTCCACTACCTCGAGTGTAGTACTACTCAGCTGATAAGTTACTCTGGGATCACTGCTACCTATATGCAATACCTTGCTTTTTCAATTTTAAACTTCAACTGTCATTTCTCAGCACATTAGCTTAATTTTTTTTAGATCTTGTTGCAGTAGTTTAACCACCCTGCTAACCTTTGTAACATCTGCAAACTTAGATATTAAGCTTGATATACCTTCATCAATATCATTAATAAATATAGTTAAAAAAATTAAAAAACCTGAATGGACCCTAAGAGACCCAATAATAACATTAGTCTATGAAGAGCAATGCCCATTGACAACCACTCTGTCTTCTTTCATTTAACCATCCCTTTATCCATAGCAGTAATTTGTCCTTAATACCATTTTGCTCCAATTTGTACAGCAGTCTTTTATATGTAACAGTATCAAAAGCTTTCCTGAAATCCAAGTACTGTACATGATAACAAAATTATTTTTTACTTCCAGTTCCTTTGATACTGCATCATAATATCCAATAAGACTGATCAGATAAGACTGCCCCTTAACAAATCCATGGTGACTGCAGTATAATTGCACTCCTGTCTAGATGGTCAGGCATTACTTCTTTAACCAGACTCCATTATTGTTCCTGCAACTGAAGTTAAGCTAAAATGTCTGTAATTCCTATATCACCCTCTATGAATTAGGGATACATTTGCACATCTCCAGTCCATAGGGACCTCTCCTGAATCCAAAGAGATTTTCATAATTATAGCTAAGGGTTTGCTTACCTCCTTTGCTGCCTCCCTTAATATAAATGGACTGATTCCATCCACCTCAGGTGCCTTTTTTATGTTAAGCTTCAATAATTTCTCTTCAACTTTCCTCTCAGTTATTATAAAATCATTCAGCTCACTGTTAGAGTTTGATAAACTTCTGGCATTCCCCTCTCTAAAGAACTCATGCATGAATGTAGTTGAAAAATACCTATTCAGTTTTTCAGCAACCTGAGCATGATCATTAGCAGTTAAACCATCAACATCAAGGGGAACAATGTGGTTCAACACATTCCTTCTATTGTTAATATAAGTCAAGAAGCCTTTGCTGATTTTCTTGGCATTCTTTGTCAGAGACTTCTCATAATCTGCCTTAGCTTGCCTAACTTCTTTTGTGATTTTATTCAATAGCTCATCTGACATCCATTTTGGTCTAAACTAAACCTCTCTATCATGCTGCTACAGCAAACAGTCACCCAATTAATCCACAAAAGCCTTGTTAGTGTGTGAGTGACCAACCCACAAGTTCTGGGAAGTTAAAATCCCCATTATAAGATATTCTGATTTACTGGACCACTATTTCTCTGTGTAGCTGCTTGCTATACTCATCACAGTCATTAGGCCTACAACACACTCTCATTTTTGTTTTCCCAGTGCTTATGTCAGATGAAAAGTTCTGGAGACTATACTGGGACCTCCCTGGACAAAAGCACTCCAATACTTGGTTTCTGCACACAAGTTTACCCACAGCCTTGTAATGGGACCCCTGTTCCCATTTATTTCTCGGCAGTCGCATACTCTCCCAATAACATGATGAAACAACAACCGGGATTTAGATTTTTTCCTAAAAATGTAACGCCTAGTGACCAGCTTTTGACCAATTCAAATACCTGACATAGACAACCACCAAATTGGAACTGGAATCAACTCCCAATTTTGAAGAGCTGACACAGGTGAATGGCACCATACATGGGATGATGCCAACCTTGTTGAACTCCTGGGGCAGAACTCTAGCTGACACTTGGAGTTATTGGATCCAAGTGTGGGATACTGCTCTCCCACCAGTTGTTAATAGACAAAAAATGTTAAATTTGATCGTAACTTTAATCCTAATTATACTAACCTTTTAATTTACTAAATTTACTATTAAAAAGAGGAAATTAATAAAATAAAAAAATATATATAACTAACAAACATCTGTCAGGCAGGGGATAAGTACTCATTCATATATTTTACTTATGTTCATTTTATATTTTATCATACTAAGTGATTTTAGCATTATTATAAATTTTCCTTGTACTTATTTATATTATTACTATGCCAAATCAGGCTGGCGGAAACTCTAAAAGATGAATAACTAACCTCTAATAATTTTAGGGAAGAAAAAAGAAAAATTTTTTTTTTCGTATACTAACATAAAGTTACAACACTACCCTCCCGCATCCTGTGTTGAACTTGTTATTAACTACTGAAAGCTACTGACACCAGATCAGATGATGTAGGACTGGTGCTGATACCTAGTGATTCACTGTGGTGTGGGATTGCTGGACCCACTGCCCTGTCTCCCCCTCCTCAGAGGTCACTCTTCCTCTAATTCTAATCTGTTTACCTTGTCGTGGGATGGCCCACCCTTAACCCACCCAGTACTTGCTATTCCACCCAACCTAACTTCTCCCCAACAACACCCCCTCTCCACCAAAAATATTTATCCCTCCTTTTTTGTCATTCTTATCAATAAAATAGCATGTTGCCACCTGCCCTTCATATACTGCTCTGTACGACTCCAAAGAAAATTATCCCAGCATCTGCCTTCATCATTGGTGACTTGACCTTCCCAGATTTATTTTCCCCCCAACCCCCCCTTTCCAATACTTTGGTTCACCCTTGAGAACAACTAGCAAGGACCTTTTTTTCTATGTTGCAGGTCTACCCAACTCCTGTTCGTTTCTGCTATATTGGCCCCCCACAGTTCTTTTCCCCTCAATGACCTTGCTCAGGCTCATTCACCCTGCCTTCTTACCCCTTTATGATCAACTAATGGGAGGTTCCCCTACTGTGTTCTAGTTCCACTGATTTCCCCTCTTCCAAGGACTCGGATATTGCACTGCTTCCCATCCCAAGTCTGAACCACCCACCTCTTATTCCACCATGATCTATCTCTCCATCTTCTCCTCTGGTGGATGCCTCTACCTTATATCCACCTCTGCTTTCTTCATCTGCCTACCCCCAACACTAATTCTATCTCCCTGCACTTTTCTCAACAAAAACTTTTCTTTCAGGGATGCCTCCAGTCTCCCATCTACACTTATTCAGCTTAATCCCTCTCCTTTTCTCTTTCCTTCAATTAAAATTCTATATTTCTTACATGACTCAGTCTCACAGAGACAAGCTGGGTCAGAACATCATAGATTGTGTACAGTAGACAGCCTGGATCCACAACCTAGGGATGATGCTGGGAGGCTGCTTTCCAGGTGACAAGCCCCAGCCAGTAACTGAGAGGCCAGTCACACAAAATGAACAACATGCCCATGCATTACTACACATTGACCAGCTTCACAGTCTGTATCAACACAACAAGACATTGTGTAGAGTTAGCGTTAGCTGAGGCATATGATGCAAGAAAGCAAGCTTATGTAGCATCAGCCAAAAAAATAACTTCCCATTTCACTAATCCATTCATTCCAAATGCCTGTCTAGCTCAGCCTTAAATTTATTTAAGCTATCAACTTCCACCACAAGAGATGGAAGTCTGTTCCAGCAATTAACTCACTACTGGCTAAAGGCAAATTTCTGCACATCTATTCTACAACTGTCTTTCCTCAATTTGAATCTATGCCCTCTCAGGTTCATAATCTGAGCTAGAGAAAGAATCCCATCAGCACTGAGCTTGTCCAACCCATTCAAGGCCTTATAAACCTCAATCAGATCACCTCGCAGTCTCCAGGTGCTGCAATTTACAGAACTTAAGCCTTTCTCCGTAAGAGCACCCCTTTGTTCCCCTCACCAATCTTGTTGCCATTCTTTGTACTCGTTCTAGCAACTCTACATCCTTCCTAAAATGAGGCCTCCAAACCTGTACATAGTACTCAAGGTGTGGCCTGACCACTGCCTTGTACAATGGGATAATCACCTCCTTGTCCCGCTATCAAAATTCCAATATATCATTGACAAGACTCCATGACCTGCTCTGGCAGCCAGTTTGCACTGCTCAGAAAAACTTCATATCTAAATGCACAATTAGCCCCAGGTCTTGTTCATTCTCCACTTCCTTGAGTGTAGTACCACACAGTTGGTACATTTCTCTTGGATTACTGCTCCCCACATGCAGTACCTTGCAATTCTCAATGTTAAAATTCAGTTGCCACTTCTCAGAGCATTTACCCAACTTATCTAGATCCTGTTTCAGTAGCATACTGTTTTTACTGTCGTTAACAACCCTGCCAACTTTTGTATCATCTAAAAACTTCGACATTAAGCCTGATATACCTTCACCAATATCAGTGATAAATACAAAAAACAACAATGGGCCCAGCACCAAACCCTGGTAACTCCACTAATAACATTAGTCCACGAAGAGCAGTGTCCATTGATTACCAATCTCTGTTGTCTCCCACTCAACCATCCCTTTATCCATTGTAGCAACTCGCCTTTAATATCATACTGCTCCAATTTGTATAGTATGCTTCCATGCACAACAGTATCAAAAGCTTTTCTGAAATCCAAGTAGTAGTAGCGGCATGTGATGCAAGAAAGCATGTGTATGAGCTTATGCAGCATCAGCCAAAAAAAAAATCACACCATTCACTACAAATGCCTATCCAGTTCCTCCTTAAATTTATTCAACGTTTCAACTTCCACACCGACAGATGGAAGTTTGTTCCAGCAATTAACCACCCGCTGGCTAAAGGCAAATTTCCGCACATCTATTCTACATCTATCTTTTCTTAATTTGAATTTATGCCCCCTTAGGTTCGTAATCTGAACAAGTGGAAGGATCCCATCATAATTCAGCGTGCTCAACCCATTCAAGGCCTTATACACCTCAATCAGATCAGCGTGCAGGTGCCTAGTCTCCAGCCACTGCAATTTGCAGAACTTAAGCCTCTCTTGGTAAGAGGATCCCTTCATTCCCCTCACCAATCTTGTTGCCCTTCTCTGTACACACTCAAGTAAATCTATATCCTTCCTAAAATGAGGCCTCCAGACCTGTACGCAGTACTCAAGGCGTGGCCTGACCATTGCCTTATACAGAGGGATAATCACCTCCTTTTCCCTGCTAGCAAAATTCCTATATATCACTGACAAAACCCCATGACCTGCCCTGGTAGCCTGTCTGCATTGCTCAGAAAACTTCATATCTGCCTGCACAATTACTCCCAGGTCTTTTTCATTTTCTACCACCTTAAGTTTAGTACCACACAGTTGGCACGTTTCTCTGGGGTTACTTCTACCCACATGCAGTACTTTGCATTTGTCAAGGTTAAACTTCAGTTGCCACTTCTTAGCCCATCTGCCCAAATTATCTAGATCCTGTTGCAGTAGCACACTGCCATTACTGTCATTAACAACCCTGCCAACCTTTGTATCATCTGCAAACTTCGACATTAAGCCTGATATACATTCATCAATATCATTGATAAATATACAAAACAACAGTGGACCCAACACCGAACCCTGTGGGACTCCACTAATAACATTAGTCCACGAAGAGCAGCGTCCATTGATTACCACCCTCTGTCTTCTCCCACTTAACCATCCTTTTATCCATTGTAGCAACTTACCCTTAATACCATTCTGCTCCAATTTGTACAATAGTCTTTCATGTGCAACAGTGTCAAAAGCTTTCCTGAAATCCAAATATATGATATCAAAATTATTTTTTGCATCCAGTTCCTTTGTAACCACATCATAATATCCTATCAAATTTGTCAGACAAGACTTTCCCTTAACAAACCTATGCTGTGTCTGAATTATTGCTGCAGTCTTGTCTAGATGATCCTGCAATGCATCTTTAACCAGTGACTCCATTATTTTACCCGGAACAGAAGTTAAACTAACTGGTCTGTAATTACTCGTGTCACCCTTTGATCCCCTTTTTTGTGAATTGGGGATACATTTGCACATCTCCAGTCTGTGGGAACCTCCCCTGAGTCCAAGGATGCTCTCATAATTATGGCTAAGGGTGCACCCCAGGTGCTTTTCTTATGTTTAACTTCAACAATTTCTCCTCCACTTTGATAACCTTCTGCCATTTTCAAACCTTGATAATTCCTCATGTGTGAATGTAGATGCAAAATACTCATTCAATTTGTTTGCTATCTGAGCAGGATCATCAACAGTCGAACCATCGATATCAAGTATATGATATCAAAATTATTTTTTGCATCCAGTTCCTTTATGAAAACATCATAGTATCCAATCAAATTGATCAGACAAGACCTCCCTTTAACAAACCCATGCTGTGTCTTAACTATTACTGCAATCTTGTCTATATGATCCTGTAATGCTTCTTTAACCAGTGACTCCATTATTTTCCCGGGAACACAAATTAAACTAACAGGTCTACAGTTCCTTGTGTCACCCTTTGAACCCACCCCCTTTGTGAGTTAGGGATACATTTCCATACCTCCAGTCCATGGGAACCTCCCCTGGGTCCAAGGAAGCTCTCATAATTATGGCTAAGGGTTTGCTTACTTCCTTTGCTGCCTCCTTTAATATAACTGGATAGATCCCATTCACCCCCAAGTGCCTTCCTTACATTTAACTTCAACAATTTCTCCTCAACTTTGCTCTCAGTTATTACAAATTCACTTAGCTTCCTGCCAGAGTTCGATAAACTTCTGGCATTCCCCTCCTTGAATAACTCCTCATGTGAATGTAGATGCAAAATACTCATTCAGTCTATCAGCTACCCGAGCATGATTATCAATAGTCAAACCATTTATGTTAAGTGGACCAATCTGATTCAACCCTTTCCTTCTAGAGTTTACATAAGTAAAGAACTCTTTGCTGTTTATTGTGATAATTTATATGCATCCCATGCATTTTTCTTCTCTGCCATGAGCCTCATTAATTCATCTGACATCCATTTAGGCCTAAACCTTGAACAGTATTTCTTAGTTGGTATGTAAAGCCTAGTAGCCTCCATGATTGTCCTATTTAGAATTCACCATTGGTAACATCATCAGTTGATCCCACTGTATAGAATTTAAAAACTGTCTGAGACCACTGTAATCACCTTTATGAAAGCAAAAACCCTTTCCTTTTAACCTTGATGGTATTTACATCTTTAAGTATATCCCACATCAGCATACTGTGATCACTGTCACTCATTGGTTCCTTTATCTGCAATTTCTTAATACATGAATAATTACTGCAGATAATCAGATCAAGAGTATTACTCCCTCTGGTTGCCTCTCAAACATATTGCTATAGAAAACAGCCATCCAATAAATCCACAAAAGTCATGTATGTGTGCAAGTGACCAACTCACAAGTTCCAGTTAATATCTGGAAATTTTAAGATCCCCCATTATAAGACATTCTGATTTACTGGCCCACTCTATATTTCTCTGCACAATTGTTCATTATACTCATCAGAGTCAGAGTCATTAGGCCTATAACACACACCTACTCTCATTTTCCCTTTCACAGTGCTTATGTCACACCACACTGATTCAACATTGCATTGTCCACTAATGCCAACTGGATGTACTTCCTTAGATTTTGATAGTGATCCACTGGTGCCACCTACACAATTACGCATTACATTGTCCTTTCTGTACACTGTGGATAGGCTCAGGCCTATGGAATGGTTGGACATAGTATCTTAAATGGAATGTCCTTTCTGTACATATCATACACCCCATATTCAAATTCTGTATCCATTATATCTGAGTGATACCATGTCTCTGATATCCCCACATTTGCATTTGAGTACTTAAAATTCATTAAATTCTTGTTTCATGATAACCCATAGCAAGATTTCACCTCTGCCTGATGCTCTAGTTAATCTATTGGTCTGTGTATCCCTCCCCAAGCTATCAGTTTTCCAATCTACCTAACCTTGTTTTGATAGTATGAGCAAATATTCTTGCACCCTTTCTATTCAAGTGTATCCCATCCCTGTAGAAGCTGTCTCTCCTGTTAACGAGCACAAACCATGCTGGGAAAAATTCTACCCCATGAGACTTGCAGTCTTTATGGGATCAAACTGATTGACAAGGCTCTCAATATGTATTGCTCTTATCATGTCTGGGCACGATTGTAGACACATTCACAGTGTAATCCTAACTTGCAACTTTTTCCCAACTTTGCCCCATACCAGTTAAGTAAGTCCTCAGATCTCCTGCTCTTAGTATCATTAATGCCCACGTGTACAACAATATCACCTTTCCTGCTCTTAAAAGATGATATCTGCTCCACATCATCATATACTTTTGCCCCTAGTTTTCATTAATATCTCCACTGAAAGGATTATTCTAAGAATGTTTTTTTATTTTTTCAAAGAATTCATTATTTATAGCTCTATAAATGTAGGACAGGATTGCATTTTTCTGTGGAGATCTTTGTTATTGTTATAATTTGTACACTACTACTTTTTTAGTAGTATTAATTTGTTACACCATTAGCATAAAATTTTTCAAAATGTGTGTTGCCATGCATGTGAAAACCCCTCAATCTAAAAATGCTTATAGCACAGAAAATTTGAATATTTCTCATTGATTTTTTTTCTAGCCAATACAAAATTTAGCCCTATAACATTAAAATATTATAATCAAAACAATTACAGGTGTGAAATCAACTTTTAGCATTAGTAGAGAAACACAATGCAAGAAAGCAAGCTTACACAGTATCAGCCAAAAAAAAAAACATTCCCATTTCACTGATTCATTCATTCCAAATGTTTGTCTAGTTCTGCCTTGAATTTATTTAAGCAATCAAGTTCCACAGCAACAGATGGAAGTTTGTTCCAGCAATCAACTACCCGCTGGCAAAGGGCAAACTTCCGCACATCTATTCTACAACTGTCTTTCCTCAGTTTGAATCTATGCCCCCTCCAGTTTGTAATCTGAGCAAGAGGAAGAATCCCATCAGCATTAAGCCTGCTCAATCCATTCAAGGCCTTACACACCTCAATCAGATCGCCTCACAGGTGCCTAGTCTCCAGAAACTGCAATATGCAGAACTTAAGCCTTTCTCATAAGAGCACCCCTTTGTTCCCTTCACCAGTCTTGTTGCTCTTCTCTGTACTCATTCTATCAACTCTACATTCTTCCTAAAATTAAGCTTCCAGACCTGTAATGCAGTACTCAAGGTGTGGCCTGACCTCTGCCTTATACAAGGGGATAATCACCACCTTATCCCTGCTCGCAAAATTCCTGTATATCATTGACAAGACCCCATGACCTACTCTGGCACCTGTCTGCACTGCTCAGAAAACTTCATATCTGACTGCACAATTACCAAAGTCTCTTTCATTCTCCACTATCCTGAGTGTAACACCACACAATTGGTACATTTCTCTTCGGTTATTGCTACCCATATGCAGTACTCTGCATTTGTCAATGTTAAACTTCAGTTGCCACTTCTCAGCCCATCTACCCGACTTTTCCAGATCCTGTTGCAGCAGCATACTGTCATTACTGTTATTAACAACCCTGCCAACCTTTGTATCATCTGCAAACTTTGACATTAAGCTTGATATACCTTCATCAATATCATTGATAAATATACAAAACAACAATGGGCCCAACACCAAACCCTAAGGGACACCACTAATAACATTAGTCCACATATAGCAGTATCCATTGACCACCACTCTCTGTCTTCTCCCACTCAACTATCCTTTTATCCATTGTAGATAACTTGCCCTTAATGCCATACTGCTCCAATTTGTACAGTAGTCTTCCATGTGCAACAGTATCAAAAGCTTTCCTGAAATCCAAGTATATGATATCAAAATTATTTTTTGCATCCAGTTCCTTTGTGACCACATCATAGTATCCAATCAAATTGGTCAGACAAGACTTCCCCTTAACAAACCCATACTGTGTCTGAATTATTGCTGCAGTCTTGTCTAAATGATCCTGCAATGCTTCTTTAACCAGTGACTCCATTATTTTCCCTGGAACAGCAGTCAAACTAACAAGTCTGTAATTACTTGTGTCACCCTTTGATCCCCCTTTGTGAATTGGAGATACAGTTGCACATCTCCAGTCCATGGGGACTTCCCCAGAGTCCAAGGCTGCTCTCATAATTATGGCTAAGGGTTTGCTTACTTCATTTGCTGTCTCCTTTAATATAAATGGATAGATCCCATCCGCCCCTGGTGCCTTTCTTGCTTTTGCTAATACCCAAACTAAACTAAACTAAACTAAACTTCAGGCAATGCTTGAATTTTAGTTTAGTTTGGGTAATAGCAAAACCTTTTGCTAGAATTCATTACTTTAAAACCTCTTGAAAGATATTATTTTAATGTAAACTTTACTCAACGCAGATTCGAGTCTGCCTTGTGCTGAAATATCACACAGTATTATTTATCATTTTGGGGCTACTTCAGAGAGGCACACAAGGAACATCAGTTATATCACTTTGTCAGCTATATCTTAATCATCTAACATCTTAACTTAACGATTTAACTATCTTAATCAGCTAACAAACCTGCTGCATATCTTCCAGATAAATGAATGATAATTGTTGTTTGGACAGATCTGATATAAGCTGCGAATTACTATGTTCTGACAATACTTAGAGAACTGTCATTCTCCAAGATATCAAATTGTACAACAGTGACTTTAACAGCTTTAATTCTCTAATTCCACCCCATACTTTTCATGCTATTTTTCTGGACTAAAACTGCTGACTTTGTGCAATTTCATTTCATTCTTTTACAAATTACTCATTTCAATTTAGATAAATAAAATAATAAATTTCAAGCTATATATAAGTAAATCCATATTTGTTAATTGATCGATAATATTTATGAATTTTTTTAATTTGGTAATAAGGGCTTACCATCTTCCCCACCTAAAGTATGGATTTCAGGCCTTATAGTGAATGATAATTTAATTTGGTAACAAATATTGTTGAAACATCAACCATATTCAAATATTTTTGAGAATGTGTTATAAATGTTAAATGTTAGTACTATGATTACACATTTAGTATAGTTCTGCAATGCATAAGCAAAGCATTTAGTTATTTTACTTTACCTAGAGGTATGTTGGATTCTGTAATACAAGTGGATCACAGAATGTCATGGAGATTGGTTATAAAGGTCCCAAAATAAGGTTCAAGTTTAAGGACATTCCCTTCCCAGTGATATACTTTTTTATTTTTTATTTATCCCCCCCCCCCCTATCATTTCATTCAATTTTCCTGTCCAAAGAATCAAGGAATTATAGGGTAAAAAATAAAATACTTTTGGATTTCATCACATACACCCCAAGTAATAAAAATGCATATGAAACTATCTATTACACTACAGTTAAGCCATTATTATTATTATGCTTATAATATCCTAATTTACAATATCAATCAGCTACTTATGCAAACACACTAATTTCTTTATTTCATATTTAAAAATTATTTCAGTAATTCAAGTTAATATATAAATTTGATTCTAGGTTGAGACTTGTCAAATGAAATATGATTTATCTTATGTCTGTAAATGCAAAAACTCAAGGCCAATATCATAAACAAATATACATTTAAAGCAGTTTTTGGTAATGTAACTATTTTTTTCTTGCAGTGTTTGTTTTTTAAGTAGCTCAGTACACTGTCACCCCTGGTGCCATCAGACAACTAACACAATACACTGTCATCGGGGAGAAATTGTAATGGTGAATAAAACTCAATCTACTCTCTTTTCTATTAGAAAACACTTTCATACGATTTACATTTTACACAAGAGCAGTACCCCTAAAAGCATGAAGTCCCAGGACATAGATCTTAGATCTCATAACTGTAAAAAGGGCTTAGTAAATTATGTAAACTAATGAGTGGTTCTTAATAGCCTATTTAAGTAAACCATCAGATGAAATGGCCCAATGAAACTTTTCATGACATAAACCTGCTATTATTATAGCACACAGTTGTAAATTTCTGGGAAATTAACAAATTTATGGGATATAAGTAAAAATCTATGTTCGGGTCCCCTTGTTTGCTTCCAAGACATTTTTCCTATCAAAGGGCAAGGGGTGATCTGGCATGGTGAGAACAATACAAGTTACTTGTTGATGCTGAGTTTTAGAAGCATCAGCGACTAAGGCCATTTTGCATGTGTTCAATGGTCGATTTTGTTTTGCTGGACGAAAAACCCGAGTTTCTGGGAGAAAAAGCATGCTACCCTTGCCTGAGACTGACTAACTCACCCACGTTATGAAAAAGGCCCATAAAAATTCCCTACGTCATCGTTGGCCCTCGAACTCAGGTCTTTTCCACCGATGTGGGGAGGACTGCGATTCCATCAACTGTACTACACACGAGGTATGGATAGGTACCTCCTAATATTATTCTGAAGGTATGCTCTTTCACATTATGTCCCCACGTTATTCATAAAGAAAATTTTCCTTTAATATCCCCCCCAAAAAAATCTCCGGTTGTGGCGGCACCAAACCATGACTCTCCGTCCAAAAACCCCCCAAAAAAGTCTCAAGTTTTTCCTACCATCAGGAGACGAGAATGCAATGGTATGCGGGGACCTGGGTGCATGGTGGGTTTTGAGTCCTCCCTTTCTTTTGTTATGTCATAATACCATTTAAGAAACGCTTTGGGGTATCCCTTCTCTGTCGGAGCTTCGGTGCATCGCATCCAGTACATCCCATGGCCGCCCTAGAGCTGCTACCGCTCTTTCTTTCTCCGTCCACGTCTCTCGTGGAATTCTAAAATTCTATAGTAATTCCACTAGACAATTTGATCCGAGCAGTAAGAAATTATTATTTTCTATTCAATGAATAAAATATATGATTGTTAACTTAAGTCAGTTGGAAAAATTCTCGGGGAATTAACTATCTATAGAAGAGGTGGCAACTCCATCGGTCCTCGACCATGACCCGTTAAGTGATTGAAGTCACATGGCTTCTCTACGTCGAACTTTTTCTGCTTCCAGAATAAGAATAAAGTAAAAACACATCCTATTTTAGCATTCTACAAAACCGTCGCTGCTGTTAATGCATACCTGAAAAGCATTTTGAATAAACAAATTGTACCAATAGCCGCTTCGAACTTTTTCCAAAACTCCACGAAAGCAACGGTACCACTTTCGCTAAACTCGCCATATTACAAAGAACGCCCTCTAACCGACGGTGCCGGAAAAAAAAAAAAAGTAATACAGTATATTAAATTTTGCACCATGTTAATGTTGTTGTGCTGCAGTTGTTGTTGTAGCAGGGTTTTAGAAGCATCAACAACTAAGGAGTAGTGATTTGCGATCATGCTCAGTCGTTTTCAGTTGTTTTACCCTATGCAAATATATACTTAGAACATCGTACACCGAGCAGCTGATGAAATGACACCTCGTAACGAAAGCTTCCATTTTATTGCTTATTAATTATATGCAGTATATATATATTTTTTTAACGCTTTTAACCCTTTTATTTTATATCTGTTTTAGTATTTTATTAATATATGTATCTATTTAACTTAAATAGTCGGTCGTTACTAGAAATTATATAGTGATGCAGCCCGACGCTCAAGGCCTGTTTTCTAACTAACCCGTATTGCTCCGTGTATACTGTCGGTAAATTGCGTGTGTTCTGTGGTGGATTTTCTGTTTGGTGGACTAAAAACCAGCGTTTCCAGGAGAAAAAAACCATGCTACCTTTGGTGTGCATGAGACCGACTAAGGCAGCCACTTTATGAAAAAGGTCCATAAAAATTACTCACTTTACCGGACTTGAACTCAGGTCTTTGCCACCCAGTGTGGGGAGGACGGTGAGTCTACCAACTGTGCTATCCACGAAGGTCAAAGAACATGGAATAATCGGGAGTGGTGCAGTGCAGAATTCGCGGGTGAGGTTGGATCGGCAAAACCAGTTGATAAGAAATCCTGGGTCTGATCCAATGTTGGATTCAGACATTTTCGCTAGGGATAAGGCTGATCATGAATACAAATTTTATTTATATTTATATTTATTACAAATTATATTTATTTATTATTATTTTATTTTATTTATTTATTTTATTTTTTTTTTTTTTTTGAGCTGATCAAAGATATGACAGTGGTAGGGGAGGCAAAATTTCTGTAATTATTCTTCCACTAATATAAAAATTTGCCTTTGTTTATTCTACTTCTGCATTATTTTGCATAAAAAAAACAAAAAAAAACTACTATATTAGGCCACACGAATATTTAAATTCATATGCCATGCTGTGTGTCTTATGTCTATTAATTGCGTGTGTTCTATAGTCGATTTGTCTGTTTTGCTGGATGATAAATCCCAGTTTCTGGGGTTTATCATCCAGAAACTGGGGTTTATCATCCTTGTTGATAAAACCTTGTTGGGATTTATCATCCTTTATAAAACCTTGTTGTCTACGCCTGGAACCGACTAACTCAGCCACGGAGCGAAAAACGCCCATTAAAGTTCCTCGCGTCATCGACGGGATTCGAACCTGGGCCTTTTCCCCTCGCTGTGGGGAAGACGGTGACGATACCACTAGTGCTACCGCACAGGCTGTATGTACTTATGCAAAATAATGACTCTGTGTGGTAGCACAGTGGTATCGTCACCGTCTTCCCCACAGCGAGTGGAAAAGGCCCAGGTTCGAATCTTGCCGATGACGCGAGGAACTTTAATGGGCTTTGTTCGCTCCGTGGCTGAGTTAATCAGTCTCAGGAGTATTTAGCAAGGTTTTTCCCAAGGAAAAACTGCAGTTTTTTGTCCAGCAAAGCAGGCAAATCGACCAGAGAACACGCAATTTACAGACACCATACACATTGATAGTTGAAAGTATCTTTCCAGGTGATCCTAATGTAACAGTTTTTTTTTTTTTTTATAAGGACATATATTCCTACCTAACGTTTGTAATCGCACCGTATGGCAACAGTTTTCTTTAATTTTTTTGACATTAGCATTAGCATTAGTTTAAGCATACGATGCAAGAAAGCAAGCTATGTAGCATCAGCTAAAAAAAAAAAAAAAAAACGCCTACAGATGGGTGTATTTCACCCATCCATTCACTCCAAACGCCTATCTAGCTCAGCCTTGAATTTATTTAAGCTATCAACTTCCACAACAAGAGATGGAAGTCAGTTCCAACAATCAACTACCTGCTGGCTAAATACAAATTTCCGCACATCTATTCTACAGTTGTCTTTCCTCAATTTAAATCTATGCTCCCTCAGGTTCATAATCTGAGCAAGAGAAAGAATCCCATCAGCATTGAGCTTGCTGAACCCATTCAAGGCCTTATACACCTCAATCAGAACACCTAGCAGGTGCCTAGTCTCCAGATGCTGAAATTTGCAGAACTTAAGCCTTTCTTCGTAAGAGCACCCCCCCCCCCTTGTTCCCCATTAGCTATGACAATGTAAGATTTAATAAAACAAAACAACACACTACAAAGTATTTTAAGATTTTTTATTAAGCTTCGAAAATGTACTGCAAAAAATATTGAAATGATTAATATTAACAACTACACTGATTTTTCATCAAAATATCCTCCACGATATTTTATCACTGACTTACACAAGCGTGGCATCCTGTCCATTAATTTATAATAGTGTCTTCACTAAAGTTATTCCAAGCGATCTGCAAGATTTCTCTGAATTTTGTGAAGATGGCCAGATTTCACGGAATTCATGGTCTAGATGATCCCATGACAGTCCTATTGGGTTTATGTGGGGCGATTTGGGAAAACATGCCATAATTTGCAATACCCCTCCTGTTATTTAATTGCTAGAAAGTCCCTGAACACTTAGAGCTGTGCTTCAGGTCATTATCTTTTGTCATATAAAATTTCTTCCACAAAATCGAAGAAATTTTATATTCAAGAATGTTTTTATAGTCTTCTTTTCTTAAAATTCCTTCATTTATGATCCTACGTCATGGTGGAACCGCCACTATTCTCGACTGTAGCCACTAAACAATGATATTATTCATGAGGGAGTCAAAGGAGCTCTCTGTGCAAGGTAGTGTGATGAGTTGATGTCCAGTTGAAGGTCGCCATATTGGAGATTGCAATCCACGGAGTTTATTGTGATATATCTGGTTCCAAATAGCTGGATGTTCTACTATGGTGGGAGTGGAAGAGCTGCCAAGAGGTTCCTTCTCCGCTTGAACACCTTGACAGCGAAATTATAAAAGGCAAAAAAGGCTATCTTTGTTTCAATTAGCGAGTAGACAGGTTGCAGGTTTTGTAGTTCACTCTCCAGAGAAGTTGTTTTCTGACGTCTAAGTAGGCAACACATGATGTGTTGCCAATCTTTCACGTCACCACAGATGCAAAGGTTATCGTTAGAGAGGCCCAGTTCCTGTAGTTTTGATTTTATTGACTCATGTCCAAAGAGGAGATATCTACTCTTGGATCCAAAAATTTCAAATTTTGATTCATCCGTCCACAGAACGTTTTTCCACTCTTAAACTGTCCACAGCTGATGGCTCTCAGCCCAAGCCAACTGTTTCGTTAATAAAGGTTTTTCAGACAGCTACACGACCATGAAGTTCTACTCGTTTAAGACGAAGTTTTACATTGGATATAGACAATGGAGTTTCTCTGTTCCTATTGAACTCAGCTCGGATTTCAGGTGCAGAAAGTCGTCAATTGCGTTTAGAAATCAGTTCTATGGTCTAATGATATTTTTTCCTTCTTAAGTGCCGTCGTCCTAATCATAGTTTGTCCTTTAAACTGCCACTTTCTTTAAATCGTCCAATGGTAGTTTGCACTTCTTTAAATGAAACAACTAGTTTTTGTCAATACTGTACTTCTCATTGAATAACTCTCTAAACTATTCTGGAATAATCTAGAATTCTTTAAAATATTTCTTAAATATTATTTCAGATATTTGATTTTTGTACATAATAGAAAATAATTCAAAAAACTGGTAAACATGTACTTCTATTTTAATATAATGGCCCTTCTTTTTCAATATTCAGTTCCTTATTTCTTATCATGTTGACGAATGTACGATTTTCTAAGTTCCCGCTTTTACTCCTCAATTTATATTATTGCAAACACTCTAAAGCAGGGCCGTGCAAAGGTACTTGGGGGACCCGGATGCAAAAGGGGTTCAGGAGCCTAGTTTATTTATGTTGAGACTTTAATGGCTTCCTCTATTGGGACCCCTAGTTCATACAATGCACCCCCCATTTGTACGGCCATGCTCTAAAATCATCTACAATCTTCTATAATATTGCAACAATACTTCCACTTTCGACAATATTCTAGAATCACCTACAAACTTCTATAATATTGAAACAATACCCTCACTTTCTAGAATATATTCTAGAGTCATCTATAACGTTCTACCACATTTAGGAATCTTCTATACCTTTATAGAATATTCTAGAAATTTCAAAATATTTCTTAAATATATTTTCAGATTTCTGATTTTATACATAATAATTCCTGAGCTGGATATCATCATTCTTCTCTTTAATAAATAAATAAATAAATTCTTTATTGCTAATAAGTACAGGACATGTACTAGAGACAATAATACTCAACACGGCGACATGGCCAGGAGTTTTACATTATAAATGAAATTATAAATGAAATTAATTGGCAAAAAGGAAAAAAAATACCGTTACATGGAAATTATGAGTTACAAACATGTAAATTATAATAATGAGAAATGAGGACTAAACGTCATATGGAGGAAATTATCCTAGTTCCACTTTCTTGGTGATTCTCTCTCTCTCTCTCTGTCTCTCTCTCTCTCTCTCTGGGTAAATCAGGATTTTTTTTTTTCAGTTGGTGCAACAAAAGCCTCAGGCTTCCTTGCACCATACAGCTAATGATAATAATAAAATATAATTCAATAAAATTTGGTAAACAAGTTGGTCCTGTTTTAATAAAAACTATGAAAATTAAAAAATGAAACGTGATTCCAATCTTTTAGGGGGGAGTGCAAATGATGAATCATAGGTTCATACAAAATATGTGCTTTAATGGGAATGCCAGTTAGCGGTAGCTTTATACGGAAACAAGAGTAATAAGTAAATAAATGCTAGGAAACAAACTTCATTTTTGCTCCAAGCAGAGATGGTTGATTGTAGTAGAGTTTTCAGACTGGGGGCTGAAACACAAGGCTCTTACTCTGATATACCAAGCGGTATACATGTCAATTGCGTGTTATGGTGCCTCCATCTGGTACCGAAAAGCCATCCTAGCATGAAACAAATGTAAGCTGGATTCAATCCAGAGGTTCATGCTCCTTTCAATTTGCAGAGCGTGCCGCACCGTCAGCACCCTTGCTCTGCAGGTATTAACTGGATGCCAGCCACTACACTTAGAATTGGTTAAAAGAGGGCTTTTTTATCATTTAAGGAAGGGAGTTACAACCCAACTGCTTAATTTTCAACTTGACACCACAAACGGTCCCAGGCAGGAAAGACAACGGATAACACAACATCTACAAGAGATATGGCAACATGACTGGGACACCACAACAAAGGGCGCCATCACAAAACGATTCCTTCTATCTATAAGTTTAACTCACCCAGAACCACCACCACCCTGGTTTTCACCGGCCTCCATGTGACCTTCATCATCACTGAGCATGGATCCTTCCAACAAAAACTGACGGCCATGGGAATCGAGAATGATCAATGTTGCCACTGCGGCGAAGAGGAGTCCTGAGGACAACACATGTATGAGTGCCCCAGCTACGACAACAAAATACAGAGGAACCCTCGCAATCAAGAATTCACTCTGTTACTCGAGGAAGATACCTATAAGGCATTAACCACCTACGCACAGGGAAACATTTGCACTTAGGCGAGCTAAGATTGCAGAACTCAGAGCCAAAGAACTAAACCAGACCGCAGTGGAATAATTCTCCATTCCCCCCCCCCATCCCCAGAACAACACAGACAGGATCATGCTAACCCGAATTGGGTAGGATTTATTGCAGGCACTATCCAAGGTGCGCGATGCTGGCACTCCTCGGAGTACGGGATTTAAAAGTCATTATTGCTGCTGAGTTTTAGAAGCATCAGCGACTAAGGCCATTTTGCTCTGTGTATATTATCTGTAATTTGCATGTGTTCAATGGTCGATTTTGTTTTGCTGGACGAAAAACCCGAGTTTCTGGAAGAAAAAGCATGCTACCCTTGCCTGAGACTGACTAACTCACCCACGTTATGAAAAAGGCCAATAAAAATTCCCTACGTCATCGTTGGGCCTCGAACTCGGTAGGATATACTGCTGGCACCGATCTAGGTGCGGTATTGCTGGCGCTGACCACAGTGCGGGATCGACAAGTACTATGCCAATGGCAATTTACACAGGGGCGCCTGTTCCCTGTGACTCTTAAACCCTCACCCTTTCCCTTACTTCGCCTAAGCTAAGGTGCATTAATTCTCCCCTGTCAATCCAGGCGCCTCCGTAGCCGGGTGGGCAGGAGCAGCAGTGCGTAGCACACGCTTCTTGATTAGACCGGGGTTCGAGCCCGTGAGCCACCAAATATGGAGGATGCGGAAAGGTCAGGGAATGACCGCCGCATATCCCCGTAGCAATATGGCCTTAGTTGCTAATGCTTTTAAAAACCAAATAACAACAACAACAACCCTGTCAATCCACCCAAATTCATTCCCCTTTCTATCCTCTCTTCTAGCTCTCCTTTTTTTTTTTTTTTTTTTTTAACTTGGTCTCCGTCAGGAAGCTCAGGCACTCCTGGCGGAGGCCAGCGAGAGTACAATGGGCATCTTGGCTCACCTCCCAGTGGTGGTGGCGGGCAACGTGGGGTTCCCCTAGGGGCCCTGCGGCCAAGCAGCCAGAGACAGAACAACAGAACATAGCACTATTCTGTCACAACCCAGACACTACACTTTTTCTGGCTTTTACAGAGATTCTGTAATTCTTCACAAAGTACCATGGCGGCTTCCACAAAACACTATGCCACTATGTAGTAGAGTTTTAAGCGCATCTGTAACTTAAGCCATATTACGTCGTATATAATATGTCTGTAAGTTCGTGTGTTTTGTGGCCGATTTGCTGGACGAAAAACCCAAATTTCCGGGGGGAAAAAATCGCATCAGTTTTTCTCCCTGAAACTCATGTGTTTTCCACACGATGTGGGAGAATGGTGATTATACCAATTGTGCTACCCACGACGGCCAACCACAGACGAGAAAAATGATACCAAGATAAAAAGTGATTCTACTGTTCTACGCGAATAGAACAGTAGAATTACCATCCTCCCCATATCTGGTGTAAAAGGCTTGGGTTCGAATCCTGACCCTGACGTGAGGAACGTTTAAGGTGTTTTTCATTCATGGCAGAGTTACTCGGTCTCAGGCGTGGACAGCAAAATTTCCTCTCCCGAAATAAATTGGGTGCGTTCGCTAGTCGATTTGTCTGTTTTGCTGGACGGAAAACCCGAAACTCCGTTTTTCCGTTAAATATATGGACATAATACACATCAGCAGATGAAACTGTTCTCAGATGACCTTAATGCAACATTTTGTTATTGGTTCTTCGGTCTTATCTCTTTTCCTTTTGGGCTCCAGTGAGCAGGCACTCTTCAGAGTTCCAGAGAGGCCCGGGGATCTTCAGCTTTTGAGACTCTATTCAAGATAGAAAAACAGTCATAAACCATGTTCAGAGATGCATTTTTCCCATTCTGTCTTATGCCTCCGAAATCTGGTCTGGCGCTCCTCAAGTAACCGTAAAAAAATTTCTTGCCCTAGAGTATTGGGTTCTTAGATGGCTGAACAATAAACTTCGTTTTCCCCATACAATATCCAGGCAACAGCTTTATAAAAACTTAAAAACAAAACCTCTGCTACAGATGATCAACGAGTCTGGAGTCATGCTTCTTGCAAAGTTAATTACTTCTGCAACCAATTCACCAAACCTAGCCAACATAATAGCTCCCACCAACAGAGAAAACTCAAGAAACCAACAACAATTCAAATCCAAACTCTCCAGACTAAAACAAATGGACAGTATGTTCCCCAATGCATCCCTTCACCTCATAAATTATCACAACATTGATTGTAAGAGGTTGCTCAACTCTAAAGCCTACAGGAGTCTCATTTCCAAACAAATTATGAGAAATACAAACAACTGCCTGCCTACAACCCAGTAACTACATCCGAGAGCAAATGTGATGTTCTGCAATGTATATTTTTGATCATTATAATTCATATTTGTTGTTAATGTATGTATAGAATATCCTATGTATTTATATATATATATTTGTCTCCATTGTACTGAATTTATGCCCCTAGCCTAGTGCTGTGATGGGCTTGCTGTAGTTGCAATAAATGAAAATTTATTTATTTATAATAAAAATTACATATAAACAAATTAGAGCACAAGAAAGAGCATCACATAATTTGATCTTTATTAATATACCTTTATTAAATGCCTTTATAATACATACTGTTATTAAATGCTTTTATAATACATACCTTTTATTAAATGCCTTTTTCTATGTAAATGTAGTACTTATTGAGGAAAAGTCGATTTGAAAAAACTACTTGAAGTTCCATTTGAGCTTGAGACCAAAGGAAAATGGCCCTAATGGAATACGTTCTCTTTGGCTTTGCGCATTGGGACAGCTGTACACTGTTTGAATTGAGAGCACTGGGACAGCTGTGCACTTGTACTATAAGGTGGTGCGTCACTGATTTCGGAGGATGAATGGTCAATTGTGCTCACCCATCTAAGGTATCTTACTTTCATGCTACCGAACAAAAATAGTACTGCATTTGTTAAAAGTAGCGCAAGTTTGTTTGGTGAAGAGAGGCTTATACGTTCTACATTGGAATCTTTTACAAAACAAATTACGATCTTAGGGTCCCCTGTAAATGATTACATCTACCCATATATTTATTTTGCCTGTAAATTGCGTGCGTTCTCTGGTCAATTTGCCTGTTCTACTGGACGAAAAACCCCCAGTTTCTGGGTGAAAAATCCATATTATCTACCCTGAGACCGACTAACTCAGCCACGAAGTGAAAAAAAGCCCACTAAAGTTCTTCGCGTCATCGACGAGATTCGAACCCGGCCCTTTTCCACCCGGTGTGGGAAGGACGGTGACGATACCACTGTGCTACCCGTGTAGACGAATCTTTTACAAGCGTCAACAAGTAGCAGTACAATTATATAATATAAAACAATATGTTCATAACGTGCTATAACCTTCCAGGGTTCCTGAGGTTGCGCCTATCTTTCCTAGAAATATAAAATGCACAAACTTGGGGAAGGAGAAGGCGAAATATATTCTTGTAAACCAAAAGGCTGATTTTTTAAAATTAAGAAATTCAGACCTGTTTTTCATCGATAGGGTGGAATTATACTAAGAGTGGAATTTATACTAAGACAAGTGAGACAATTGCCTAGGAGCCGCAATTGGACAGGGGGTTCCTTGAGAATTTGCTGCCCACGTTCTGTTGAAATAATTATGTAATATTTTAAATTTAGGTGCAAATAAGCAGTTGCTCTAGAAGAGTGATTCCCGACCTTTTGTCACTTGAGTCACACTTGGAATTAAAAGCCTCTATATTCGCATCACATCTAAAGAGTAAGTGTCATTGAAATCAATGGTGTCTTTCTTAATCTCACAGTACATCTGAAGTAAATGGAGGCACATCACAGTGCTGGAACACACGGAATGGGAACCACTGCTCTAGAAAACAGTACCTATTACATCAATTATCCTTTGTAGGAATGTTCTTAAATGCGTAAATGTCTTCACTATGTCCGTTCATCTGCATGCAGTAAGTCGACTACGAATTGGCGGATTTCCATAAAATTTTATTGCGATTAGCGGCAGTCCACAACAGACTACCTTTTGTATACCCTCTTCCAAATAAAAATGTCTTTCAACTGCTGCTCGTAGCTTGACGTTTTATTCCACACTGGTGTATGCGATATGCAACAAGATTTAAAAAAATTAGGTGAATGGACTGAGAAATGGCCGTTGAAGTTTAACATTTACAAATGCCAGATACTGCGTATGGGTGATAATAATCTCAGAGTAACTTATCAACGGTTTGGAACTGCACTCAGGGTAGTAGAAAAGGAAACAGACCTGGGGATAATTGTGCAGTAAGATATGAAATTCTTTGAGCATGCAGATATGCTGCCAGGACAGCTCATGGGTTTCGTCAGTGATATACAGAAACTTTGCTAGTAGGGATAAAGAGGTGATTATACCCTTGTACAAGGCCATGGTTTGACTGTATATTGAGTATTGTATACAGGTCTGGAGGCCTCACTTTAAGTAGGCTGTAGATCTGCTGGAACGGGTTCAGAGAAGAGCAACCACGTTGGTGAAGGGAACAAAAGGGTGCTCTTACCTAGAAAGGCTAAAGTTCTGCTAATTATAGGCGTCTGGAGACTAGGCACCTGCGGGGTGATCTGATTGAGGTGTTTAAGGCCTTGAATGGATTGTGTAAGCTTAATGTGAATGGCATTCTTCCTCTTGCTGAGGGTACACACATGAGGATTTGATAAATTTAAGTGGAGGAAGGATGGTTGCAGGGCAGATTGTGTGAAAATTTGCCTTTAGCCAACGAGTCGTTGATTGTTGGAACAGGCTTCCATCTGTTGTTGTGGAAATTGATGGTTTGAATAAATTCAAGGGAAAACTAGACGAATTCTTGGAGAGTAAGGATGGGTGAATTGCCACTCATTTGATCTGATTAATCTCCAATTTCCTTTATATTCTGAAATTCTATTTCAACATCACTATAATCTCTTGAAAGTCCTGGAATCAGTCCTTCAAAAAACATTTTGTACTTTTACATCAATACTTCTGCAAGAGTTTCTAGATATGTTCCACAAGAGGAGTCCTCTCCTCAACCCTATTTGCAGTTGCTCTGGAACTCTTTTTTGCCTGCCAACACCGAGACTTCCTTCCTGTGCTGATGACTTGAAAATTTTCATTGTTTCAGGATACCCAGACAACAACCAATTACGTATTCTAAAGAAATAGCATTGAAGCAAATATTTACTCTTAGAAAAATATTTCTCTGCCATGTAAACCATGGCAAGAAATCACTACACACTATTAGGAAAGAATACACTGGATTTATAGTCTAGTATGGGTTTTATAGTGTATTCTACAATCTAATCAAAAATCTAATCGAATCTATAATCTAATCTAATCAAGACGGAAAGAGAAAATAGGTACAAATTTGTATTGTGAAGTGTGAATAGAACTAGACAGATTATCAGAGATTTGGACACGTTGTTGAGGGAAGTACTTTTTTTTTTTTTTTTCGTCTGTGATAAGAGCTTTTGTGTTAATCTTCACCACCTCATTAAATTTCTGAGTGGTATAGGTCTCCACCAGCATTTTTATTTAATACGTTTTGTCTCCACAGATCTTTCAGTGTCGATTTGTAATAAGTTGAATATTTTTTTGTTGCACATTTTGGAAACAACCAATGTAGGCTCGTTAGATATTACTCCACACTTTCGAACGTTTAGGGCATGAAACTGTAATTGTATTGTATTCTCAACGAATTTTACGCAACTTTGATTTTGAACGTAGGAATGAATCAGATTGTTAACTAGAAAATTAATTTTTAAAGGCTGTTTACAGAATTTTTAGAGTTCAAAAAATGTTTAATTTTTAAAGATGGTTGCATAACCACACCTTTTCCTGTGCAGGATTAATTTTGTGCTATTCTTCATTTTCCTAACTTCTCCCTTATCATTATTATCAGTAAGTTATGTAACATTAAGATTTATAAAACTAAAAATCTTCTTCTGTAATCTCTTCCCCTCCCCTTCTCTTCCCCCTTCTGTGTTAAGGAATGATTCGGCATCTAGTTATTGCAGTAAGTTATAATGAGATAGCTACTTAAGTAGTTTGATTTTTTAAATTTTTTAGTATCGTCTTGTATCATTATTATTGAGTTTTTGATTATCGAATATTATTAAATTAATGGGAATTAAACTGTTCAGGACTAAGTGAAAGCGGGCAGGATCGGCTACGTTGATACAATCTAGTTATTTTCGATAATAATCCACTGACTATAGACATTCATTCGAAGAGGTTTTTTTTTTTTTTTTTTTTTTGTACGTAATTGACTAAAGTTAATCTGCTATGCAGTATTTACTTTGCCTCCTGGGAGCTACTAAAAACTATCTGCCCTGCCATAATCTGGTTTTTATGACAAACACGTGACAATATTTTTGGCGACATTAACAAATGTATTAAAAAAATCATGAAAATTGCAATAGGCTGATTTTATTTTGTAACGTATAATATAGGACAAACACATCAATTAATAATTTTGTGTGTTTTATTCTTTAAATTATCGAACTCGTTTTATAATAAGTAAACACTGAACCCTGATAAGATTTCAAAAAGTATAGTATCACGAGCAGGGCCGAACCAAGGTATTTCTGAATCCCGGGCAGGAAGATTTTTTTAGGCCACTTTACTAAGGCTATGTATATATTTTTTCCATGATTTGTAAAATTTAGAATTCTTGTGTTTTGCGTCCCTTAAAGAATGGTTCCCGGATAAGGGTCCCACTAACCCGGCACTGATCACGAGGCTTTTTCCAAATGTGTTTTTACCTCGTAGAAATTCTTTTGTTTGGACTTTCATATTGTAGGGACAATAAACGTCAACTGTATATTTATCTTAAGGAGAGAAATGTATTTTCGCTCGCAACGGTTTTTATTATTATTATTTTTTTTTTGTAGCTCTGTAACATTTAGAAATAATATTAATATAACTAAAATATAATAAAACATTTTTCAAAACCACTGAAAAATTAACAAATTTTTAAACATTGAAAAATATTGAAATTTAACATTGCAAAATATCGAAATTTAACATTTTAATTTTTACGTGGTTCTTGAGACCAGAAATCGCGTATTATTCGCATATTATTTTGCTCAAACAATTATCATAGTTGGTTTCTTAATTTAAATTTAATTCCTGAATAAATTTTGCGTGTTAAAAAAAAAAAAAAAAAAGAAAAGAAATGAACAGAAAACTGTTTCTAGTGGAAGCTCTTTATCTTCCGGTTGTCTCTTAGCCACCTCAAGATTCATCACTACCTACTATTCAGTATGCAGAGATTAGTGTCCAATGGAAAGTGCTGAAAGTTATGTCAACTTTCTTAGCCAATGAAAAGGGGGCAGAGGCGGAAACACAAGTAAACGTGAACTTTCTGTTGGCTGACGACAGCAAGATCTTGTAGTAGTTTGCTTTGCTGCTACTAACTTGAACTTCTCAATATCACCAATGACAGAAAAGTATTAGTTTAGTCCAACGTACGGTAGAGGGCGTAAATTAGTGTCTAAATTGACACGTAAATTAAAAAAAAAAAAACCTATATTAAATTAAATGAAAGTTAAATTAAATAAAATTAGTTAAATTAAGAAAATAATAGTAATAATATAATACTATAACGGCCTCCGTAGCCGAGTGGGCAGGAGCGGGAATGCAGTTGCACACGCTCTTTGAGTAGACTGGGGTTCAAGCTTTTTTTTTAAAAAGCTTGAACCCCGGTCTGCTGAATACGGTCGATCTGCCAACCCGCACTGGACCAGCGTGGTAGATTATGGTCCATTTCCCTCAACATGAATTGTTGAGGAGGCTTCCATCCTGCAGTGGGTTGATAATGGCTGCACTTTACTTTTTTTTTTACTACAATACAATTTTTTATCATCAAAATATTATGAATGTAATAATAACATTGAATATAATAATAACAATAAGCAACAAGAAGCGACCATCCCGATCATCGTGTCAACCACCGGTACGGTACCAAAGACCCTACATAACAGCCTAGTAGCAATAGGTCTCCCAGAGAATACATTTAAGGAACTCCAGTGAGCCGCAAGGGAGCCGCAATTAGGACCACTGTTGTTTTTAATTTTCATAAACGACATTGATGAAGGGATAGAGGGCGTGATGTCTAAATTTGCAGATGATGTTAAAATTGGTAGAGTAGTTAATGATCACTGTCAAGCTGAGCTTCTTCAGAGAGACCTAGATAGACTTCAGGAATGGTCAGAAAAAAGGCAACTGTGCTTTAATTCAACAAAGTGTAAGGTATTACACCTGGGAAACAGTAATCCCAAAAAATCTTATTCACTTGGTGGAGTTCAACTGAACCCAGTACTGGAGGAAAGGGACTTGGGTGTTACGATACGGTCAGACATGAAATTCTCTGAGCATTGTAAACTGGTTGCAAGGAAGGCCCATGGTGTCCTATCGATGATCTATCGAACTTTTGCAAGTAGAGATAGGGACGTGATAATCCCATTATATAAGGCTTATGTTAGACCACACTTGGAATACTGTGTTCAAGTATGGAGACCGCACCTAAAGAAAGACATCGAGCTTCTTGAAAGGGTGCAAAGAAGGGTAACTCGCCTGGTGAGATCGGCTAAAGGGCGTCCTTATGAAGAAAGACTTCGAATATGTGGGTTGCAGAGTTTGGAAACTAGACACCTTAGACGAGATTTGATTGAGGTGTTTAAGGCCCTGAGAGGCATCAGTAAAATGAATGAGGGCAAAATTTTCAAGATTATAAATGATGCTAGAACTAGGGGACATAAATTCAAATTACGGGGGGAAATGTTTAGATTGGACTGCAGGAAGTTTTATTTTAGCCAGCGAGTTATAAATTACTGGAATAAGTTGCCTTCATGGGTGGTAGAGGCCGACAGTTTGGGGAAATTCAAAGGTCATATGGATATTACCTTCGGGTGAGGGAAGCGCATAGGATGATAGGTTTAATTTCCTTTTTTATTATTATTAATTATTATTATTTAGTTATTTATTTTATTTTATTATTTTTTTTGTATCATTGTTTTGTTCGGATATTTTTTTTTTTTTTTTTGGCTGGTGCAGCATAAGCCATAGGCTTTCTTGCACCATGCGGCCGTTACTAATACTAATACTAACGCAAACCTCTTATTGCTGCCCCCAAAACGGTCATTTTCCTTATATGAATTTTTTTTTTTTTGAGAATTTAAAAATATATATTTCCAAAATAATTTTATTTTTTGAACACAAAACGTATATTATGATACATGAAGTAAATATGTTAAAAATAAAATAACGAAAAGACATTAATTTGCTTTGGCTGCAGACAATAAAAGTTTCAGAGAAAGATTTGAAACTTTGTTTTTTAATATTGCCCACCGTTTCGTACTACTAGGAAAAAAATTATAAAGTCCCTGTATAATTCCAAAAAAATCAATTGTCTCAAAAGATATTTTTGCCGCATCATTCATCACTAAATTCCAAGTATGTGTAGCACAAGGTACGAAAAAAGGCTCCAGGATTTATATCTAAATTTTTTTTCCCAAAGACCGTAGGCGCCTCCGTAGCCAGGTGGGAAGGAGCGGCAGTGCGTAGAACACGCTTCTTGATTAGACCGGGGTTCGAGCCCGTCACCACCAAATACGGAGGATGCGGAAAGGTCAGGGAATGACCACCGCATATCCCGGAGCAATATGGCCTTAGTTGCTAATGCTCCTAAAAACCAAATAACAAACAAACAACAACCAAAGACCGTTATGCTTTCCTTTCATATTGGCCCCGTTGTCGTAGCCTTGCCCACGCATATTTTGAATGTTAATGTTATATTTTTCCAAAAATTCTAAAATGAATGTAGTTAGCCCACTACCAGTCATATTTTCAATATCACAGAAACCTAAAAAATGTTCCCTAATTTCAATTTTTTGTGTTTCATCATTATAAATTACAAATCTTAAAAATAATTGTCAATTGTTCCTGATGACCTGGCATCAGGTGTACAATCTAAAATCAAAGAATAATATTTAGGTTCCTGTAACTTATCTAAAATTTTTGTCCTTGTTCTATTTCCTATTATGTTTAAAATATCATTTTGAATTTTGTTTCCTAAATAATGTGGCATGTGAAGTTTATCAATCTGAATACGATAGATGTGTTCCGATAAAGTGGAATCAAATTTGGCAATCATTTTTATTAATTGCAAAACGTTTCCGTTATTGTTATCGAATAATTTTGAATTAGTGCCCCTAAAAGCCAAATTTTGTTTTGCCAAATATTGAATGCAAAGAACAATTCTCTTTAATACTGATTGCCATCTTATTTTTTCTTGATTTATCAGACTTTGAAGATGTGCATTTACAAATGTATTGTATTTTGTAAATCTTAAGTTTTTATGCAAATTAATTAATTTGTTAGTGCATTCAGCATGCATATTGCTTTTTTCGTGAATATTCTTGTTAAATGTTGCCAATCTTTGAATCCACCGTTAGTGGAACTGAAACAGTACCATTTAAAAATAATTTACAATTATAACAAAAGAGAGGTTTTGCGAAATCGAATGCAGTAACCAATTACGCGAAAGTGATTCACCGTTTTGTAATTTTTTAGTGTAATATTCAATGGAAAAGTTTGTTCTATTATTATCTTTATCTTTTGGAAAATCAATTTTTTTTAATTGTTCTGTTTTGTTTTCAACTAACATCATTCTTATTTTATTTGTGGCTATTCACTGTGGCTATAATATATATAAAATTTGTGGCTATTTACCGAGATCACTAAGTGAAATTAGTTGATCGTGTGTACCACTATTGCGATCTTCACTTTCCTCTTCATCCGAATTTGCCTCATTTGCACCAGTGTTTCTTGCTGAATTGGAATATCAACATCTTGGACAGGTAATAATTCAGTTTCTTCATCAACAGTAGTAAAGCTAGAGGAAATCGAAGTCGATGGACCTGGTTGTGGCTGGATGTCCAGAAACCTAGTAATCGAACTTGTTGCTTTTGGTCGCTTTTCATTTTTATTTTATTTTTTATTTTTTTTATTTTCTGTATTCATAACTAGAGAGTCGTTTCCTTCCTCAGACATCTGAGAAATATTGAAAACAAAAGTTTTAAATTTAAAATTCATTATTTGTTAATATAAAATACGACAAAACACATTATTCGATACATTAAACTTTTAGTCTCCTTAGTCTTTGCCGTATCTTTTAGTGTTTACAGAACATTGGTCTTTATCGCCTCTTAGTCTCTGCCGCCCTGATGCGGTACACCACTTGCACCACCGGATTGGTGCGGCTCTGGGTACAAGTATCCTTCACGGGGTGGAATCAGTGCCGCAGTCGTGAAATTAGCGGAAGTAGTGGCGTAGTCAGGTCATCAGGTACGTTGTACCCCCTGACGCCGAAATGTGGTATTATGGCGAAAGTGATTCACTTTCGTTTTTTTGCATAAGGCAATTGGCACCCTTTTTTTTTTTTTTTTTTTTTTTTTTGTGAATGTACCTCCTGACAAAAATCCTTGTTACGTCACTGAGCAGAAGGTATACTCTATGAATGTTGCGCATGTACTATGCATATCAGGCTTATTAATCGAATTCCAGAGGGTATACGGTGTATACCCTGTATGTATATATATAAATATATAATACATGACGTAGTTAAAATCTTGGGTTCTATAGCATTAAGTATCAATTGTATAGGGTCGCTATGATATATACGTCTGCACGCTTTTTGTCTACTACGTAAACATAACAGAAACAGAGGCCTTCTTCTTGCTGTTGTTCCTTTGGTTTTGACTGCTGGCCCTTGATGACGTAGTCAAAATCTTAGAATTTATAGCATTAAGTACCATTTGTATATTTTCATTTATTTTATTCAATTTTATGTAATCTGCTTGTAATACGCTAGTCACATAAAAAAAAATCCAGAGGATGTACGGCGTATATCCGCGTATGCCCTCCACTACAGCCCTGGGTGGAAACCTCATCAGGGAGAAATAATATTAATAATAACTTGAATGATAAAATCTTCAGAAGAAAATAAATTTCAGAACTAAAGTATGGTTTGTGAAATTAAAACGCTATTATACAATATTGAAAGAATAGTTGCAAATTGCAACCAGTAATGCTGAAGAGGTGCCTGCTGCTAACAAATAAAAATGAAAAATAAAAGTCAAATTAAAATAAAACATAATAAATAATAAAAGTTACAGAAACAAATAAGCAGAAATCTACTATAGAACGCAATCTCCTCAGTAGTCTATTCAGAAAGTCTGAGGAATTCTGTCTCCTCCTCCAATCCAGAATTCTACGGAGTGCTTGCACATAGTAGTATAAAAAATTAAAAAAAAAAAAACAGTTTGTAACCATTTTTGTGGGGCTGTAACCAATATTAATCGCAATTGTGGACTTCTGTTTCTTGATGAACTTTGCATATTGAAAAGGGCAATAATAAAATTCTGTTGGAGTTAATGGAAAAGAACGGAAAGATGAGAAGTTTCATTAGTATGCAAGATACCACATAAACTGTATTTATTTTTTCCTTTTGTCGTTGGATTGCAACAAAGATTATTATTATAAGGGTTGGAGATTAGAACTGAACATGCAAAAGATCTCCCAATTTCATGTTTTGATCGAAAGTTCGGCTTTTTTTAAAAACTGTGGTTTAACTCTTAAACCACAAATCAAGATACAAGGTTTGTCACTACTTTTGGAAGAAGAAGAATAAGCCAGTTCTTCTTTGGTCCTTCCAAAGACTATATCATACCATGACATGGTTACCACCTTGCTTCTTAAATATGCTAAACCAATTAGTTACTTTTGGTTCATTAACATGTATTTTAGCGATTAACTTCGCCTCATTACTGAAAAGCATAGGCATTCTGAAAATGGGATTTAATTGTGCTAATTTGTTAATTCCCAGAACTCCGTGCGTCGATCAGAATCGTCCTCAATCAGTGAATGAAGAATTTATAGTTTGTAAGAATGCCACTAATTTCTCTTTAAAAATTTCAGTGAATACTGATTTTCATATAAAAATTTCCGCAGACATTCAGCATAGAGGTTTGTTTCGGCTGAGTACAAGCATTACAATCACTTTTATCATCATTGTTTCATTAGAAACTGTCTCTAAAGGTCCACTTGCACTCTACAGCGAACACTGACCATCTCCAGCAACTTGCACCACACATACAAAAATGGGTAATTGGGGCCATTCTTGGTGATGTTAATTGAATGTTGAAATGTTGAATTTATACGAAAACCTAGAACAAGGTTCTAGGTTCCCTATAAATGCTTGGTGTTATATTTTCGCAATACGCGGTCTTTTTAAAAAAACCAAAAAGAAATTGGATTTTTAAAATATTTTTCCCATAATCTAAAGACTGAAATTAATAAAAATATTTTTTAATAAAAATTTAAAAAACCTTGAATTTAAAGGTTAAAATATAAAGAAAGTCCATTACAATGACAGCGTGGCTGAGTTAGTTGGTCTCAGGAGTGGGTACATGGTTTTTTCTCCCGGAAACACGGGTTTTTTGTCCAGCAAAAAGGAAATTAACCTCAGAACACACGCAATTTACAGACAGTATACACGGAACAATATGGCCTTAGTTGCCGATGCTCCTGAAAACCAATTACAACAACCATTACAACGAGTATTTTCTGAATTTTATCAGCTCTCGTTATAGAGGACTTTTACTGTATTTTATAAAATACTTATGCTTATTGATAATTTAAGAGTATTAAGCCCTCATGGAGAACTCTTTAGCGTGTTTTCATCTAACCCTATAAAAATCGTAAGTTGTTCTTTATATTATATTATGTTAAGTGTATTTATTTATTAAAATATATTTGCAATAAACTTTATTTTTCGAATAGTTGCCAAGAAAATCTTTAATTCTACCCGTTATCATACTCTTTTATGAAATAAAAAACCCGAAACTGTTTAGATATTTTACGGCTCTCAAACTTATAAAACCGTCTTTGATCATGTACACACAAAAAAAAAAAAACTACTACAGTAATGAATTTACTAAATGTGCCATACTAAATTGATTACTAACCCTTAAGCTGCTCTCATGAGTAGCACAGTTGATATATTCACCATCCTCCCCACACTGGGTGGAAAATACCTGAATTCGAATATCCTTAATGGCTTGTGAAATTTTTATGGGCTTTTATACAACGTGGCTGAGTTAGTCGGTCTCGGACGAGGGTAGCAGGGCTTTTTTTTAAATCGAGAAACTCGGTTTTTTATCCAGCAAACAGTAAATCGACCACAGAACCTACGCAATTTACAGACATATTATATATGGCTCAATATAGTCTAAATTGCTGATGCTCTCAAAAACCCTACAATAACAACAGCCAAACAGCTAAATTGCATTATGACAATTATTAATTTTCTACTTAAAACTTAATTAATTTACCTCCGGTTAATGTTATAAATTCGACATGATCAAGGCCTTTCGAATGATATAAGCTGTCATATGATTTTATAAATAAAAACTTCGAAGACTAACACATATCGTGGACACACACGTTATCTTACCAAAAGTCATGGGACACTCCACTGATTGTAGAAAATTGTGTGTAACTAAGAAATATGAAAATATTTTGACCAATAAAGTGTACACCCGGAACTCATTTTAGCTGGAACTCGTTTTCAAACACGTACGCCAAACGACAAAGACAGAAAGAGCTAATTGTGTTTCAGAGGGAAATTATTTTATTTATTTATTAAATCAGTTTATTTAACCAGTAAATATGTTCTGCACCCCTTGCACAGCCATTCAGTCAGGAGGACGATCAGTAATACAATATACAATTAATTATTTACATTATATATAAAACATATAAATCAATTTTAACAAACAGCAGATTTTACAAGGTAAACGTACAAAAATAAATAACTGCCATAAATAAGAAATATTTACAAATTTCAGTAGCAGATTTAAGGCACACGAATTTACAACTTTACAAAATTCGGTACAATTTTAGTAGCAGGAGTCAGGGGAGAATCTGGACACATCACGGTACTGTACCTTGGTTTCTCAGGCTTTTCCACTGGATAGAAGATGTCACAGCTCCATCCACGTGAAGGTTTCCTGCAGTTTCTCCGATTTGTATACTTTTCAGTCATAGAACTTGTTTAGATCAATCTCTAGTCTGTTGATAAGCTAGTTTGTGTTTCCTGGAAACATATTACTGAAGCGACCTAGATTGTCTAACCCTGCTTGAAGAGGGAGCCGAGGGTCAGCGTAGTAGCGTCCTGCTGTTCTGGGAATCTTGGCGATATCGTCCATTCTGGAGGCATCGATGCGTCCGGTTATAAATTTAATTAGAATTAGGATATTTTGGACAGCAATCTGCTGTTTACAAGGCATCTCGTCTAGATTCAAGTACATCACCGATCTTGAAATGGTATACTGCCTCCCTGTTATTCTATTAAGCCATTTAAGGATCCAATACTCTAACCAGAGAAATTTGATGAAATGAGTTTTGGATTCTGAGGACCAGATGATGGAGGAATATAATGGGATGGGATAAAGGCAGCGTTGGACATAGTGGACATAGTGTCTTTGTTAGGCGGTTGCCAGCGTTGGAAATATCGGATAATGAGCTCAGGGACATGTATTACTGCGAGCTCTTGATGTTGTAGCCATATTGCTGCATAAGTCTACGTTTTGGTGGCGCTTAGATGCTGCTGAAATGTGAGGCCCTCATCCAACATTAAGCCTAAGTCCTTATGCGTAACAACTTTTCCTACAGGTTTCCCTGCGATATAGATTGAATGTTATTCCTTAACCTTTTGTTTGTAAAGGTCATTTGAACTGATTTAGCGTGATTAAGTTCTAAACTGATTGAATCTACGTACATTTCTAGTTGTTATGTTTTCTGATTGGCCATTTGATTGACGGGAGCTGCTCGATCAGGATTACATGATATGTACAGTTTAATGTCGTCCACATAGGATAAAAGTCCTGTTGTGATGCAAGGAAAGGTTCAAGAGCTGCAGCGAACAGTAAGGAGGAAAGGACCCCTCCCTGCCGTACTCCTATTGTGACCAGGCATCTATATTGATAGCTTTGATAAGTAACTAGGGGCTATCTAGGTTTTAGATTTGCTTCTAAAATTCATAGAGAATCCCCCACATACGATTATGGTTAATCGTATGTGGGGAAAATGTGTGCTTCTGCTGTTGTCAGGAAGTAAAGATGTCCAAATCTACAGTTGGCACATTCTGAAGAAATAGAGATCCAGAGGCAACAATGCGCCTAAGAAACTATAATGTAAGCGTAAAATACTAACTGACAAGAGCCCACAAGTTGGTAGATGACGACGACTCTACCAACTGTGTTACCCACGAGGGCAAACCCTAGTGCAGCGTTTCCCAAACGTTTTTAGTCACAGAGCACTTTTCATCCCACAATATATTTACGGAACACTTAAGAAACACAAGTTTAGCGGGAGCCAAAGAATTCGTTGCTTATATATTTTATTACATACGACATACTGTGCATCAGGAGCATCTTTATTTCCAACACATATAAAGCAGAAATTCAAATGACTGTCATCATACTTTCGTTTTGGTATTTTATTAGTTGGTTCCTGTTTTTTCACCTCGGATTTTTGGGGAATAAAAGGCTGCAATTGTTCATCCTCACTTTGAAGTGTAACAATATCGTGTTCGTTTTCATCGAGCACAATTGCAATACTAGAAGTACTTGCTTCTCGCATAAAGTTCCTTTTTTCAACCACAACTCTATAGTTATTTATTTTAATAATAATATTTCGAAATACTTATAATTATCAAAAAAATTTATTAGTTATGATATCGGTTCGCTTTCCCCTCTCTTTCAACCTGTGTACTCCAGGATAAATCACATAGGAATGGCATATTAAATAATGTTAATAATGTTAAAAATCATAATGATACAAAAGTGATGTGCGCTACAAATATGCAAAATGTATTTACTTTATTTTATTTTTTTAAATTATTAATTACGATTTTTCACGGAACACTTGTTCACATCTCACTGAACACTAGTATTCCGGGAAAAACAGTTTGGGAAACGCTGGCCTAGTGCATCCCAGTACAAGCTGCTATTGACCACAGGCAAACTTCTGTTTTCATGACACCTAGAGACACCTGTATGATATTAATTTTAACGGAACAGCTGCAGCCCAGAAGTTTTTGATAACAAAAACAAATGCAACTGTAGATCGGTATGGTGCAAGGTACAAGGAACCTAGACTGTGAAGCGTCAAAGCTACGGGCTCTTCCAATCTGATTTATGTGTTTGGGAATGAAGGATGCTTGGAGAATGCTTACTGACTGAGTGCATTCTCCCAGCTGAAGTTGGGAGGACGTGCCGTGGTCTATGGGTGTTTCTCGTGGTATCAACCAAGAACATTAGTCGCAGAGCATGGAACCCTGAATGCAGCAAACAGTAAACCGAACCACAGAATGCACACAACTTACAGATACAATGTTATGTTATGTTATGTTATTTGGTTTTTAGGAGCATTAGCAACTAAGGCCATATTGCTCCGGGAAATGCGGTGGTCATTCCCTGACCTTTCCACATCCTCCATATTTGGTGGTGACGGGCTCGAACCCCGGTCTAATCAAGAAGCGTGTGCTACGCACTGCTGCTCCTTCCCACCTGGCTACAGAGGCGCCTACAGATACAATACATCGATTCCTCATAGCCTTATCTTTGTGCAAAATCAAAACAAACAATAAATAACAATAGCTAGAATGCCTCGCGTGCCAATCGTATTTTTCTGAATTTGCTCGATGGATCCAAAATATCAACCAGAACTTAAAATAAGGTGTCCTACAGTGTCTCTGGGAGGTTTCCTGGTCCAAACCTCCAGGAAATGGCATGTGGGACTGGCAGCTATTTGAATATGCCCACTGAACACAATCATACTGTGTAACTTTTTTTGGCTAATAACAATATAATCCCAACCCCTAACCCATCCTCTATACTTGTTAGATATAACGTTCTGTGATTTCGTTTCCGAGACAAAAAGTAAAACTCATGTGAAGGAAATTCAATGATATTTTGGAAATCCAACAAAGAGAATTTCTTGCAACAATGCAAGAAAGAAGAACGAAATGAAATAAAGTTTTTCATCCCTTTCAAAGTTATCCCCCCTTACGAGGAAATCCACTTGGGTTTCCTGGTAAGGGGGGATAACTTTGAATGGGATGAAAAACTTTATTTTTATCAGACTATAGGAACTTTTTGTAGAACCTATTGCCTTTAACACATCACTAGTCTTCAATGTCGCAAATTCTACCAGTTTTAATCTTTGTATTGAAATAATTTTATTTTTCATTAATTTTTTTCCTTCAGAAGACGGAAAAGTATTCTTCGGTTTATATTTTTATTTATTTTTTATTTCTTTGCTATGACTGGCTTCACTGCAAATTTAATTCACAGCAGAGCTGTAATAAGATTTCACGTAGTTACTCTTATAGTAATTAAAAGAAAAACTTATTTTGCCTACTTTTGTGCACAGCTCCATATTCTTAGGGTGACTAACCAAACGGACTGTACCTTGTTTCGGTATTGATGGACATCAGGTTGTGTGTTGTCTAATTGAATCAGTGAACATATATTAAAGTTCTTGGTTTCATTATAGTATTATTTGTTCTCATTTATGATAACGAACGAACAAATTCTTCAGGTTACCCGATTCTCTTATATTGCAATTTCCGGCTTCCTGCGGTTTTGGAGTATGCGAATTTTTTGAACACCTGATTTACATCTATTTATGTCGATGTCAGAACATAAATACCAGGTAGGTTTATATTCTTTTATTGAAATTTTTCCTATTATTACAACAGTTATATAATGGAGCGTTCCCTTCCCTCTCTCCCTCCCTCCCCACGCAAAAATAAGCCATTTCTTTTTATCAACAAACACAGCACACATCGCGCGTTATCACACAAATAGCTAAAAATACCCTTGTAAATTTAAAAACTAACCTGGAATAGAGCGCTGTAATGAGACAGTAAGAGTAGCTATTTTTTCTCTCTCGAATATTTCTCCCATTTATTCCAGTTGATATTTATCCAAAAATAATAAAAAAAGATTCGAAATAAAAGCTTACTTATTTATATTCAACTTTTTAAAATTGTACATACATACATACATTTTCAATAATGTATTTAATAGATATTTTCTGAAGAGAATGACAAATAGAATGAAAAATACTCTGCATAGAACTTATATGGGATTGGAAGGGCCACCTTGAACCATGTATTTTCGTGGCAAGGAGGATTGCAAAGGCCTTATTGCTCACAACAAAACAAGGGAAGATCATGCCTGACTGACCTGATTAGCTATTAAAGGTTGTCGTAAAGAAGCTAAGGGAAAAAATTTTGACATCATATATTTATATTTGAGTAAAGTTTTTGACCTTGCTTCATAGGGATGATTGTTATGTGAAATGGAGCTGTGGCATTATTACTGAATGCTGATGGTCTCTTCACTCTTTAACAAGAGGACAAATTTAAATTACGGTTACCGTTTTTATACTTAAACTCCGGGAACAAAGTGGCTTCAACGTAAAGGACATGTAAAATAAAGATAGTCTATATTTCCTGGAATGGAATTAAATAAATCAATAATTAATTTATCTATTGATGATTTTATCTAATATAGTTGTTTTATAATATTAAGTATAGTACTGTATATATATATATATATATAGCAAAAAAATAAAAAAATAATAAATTAATATAAATAAATAAATCTCGCTTCCAAAGGGTGTCACGCAAGGAAATGTTTCCTTTGTTACACCCACATTTAGTGTAAGATAGCAGAAACAGAAAATGAAGAGGTAAGAGTATAAAGAGAGACAAAACAGTTGACCAATTAGAATAAAAACAGCAAATAACAAAAAAAGTAAACCTGCATCAGACAAATGTCTCGTGCCAGCAATCTCGATTATTTTTTAATTGATGACTTCAGAAAACGATAACAAATAACAAAATTTCTCGACAAATACGTAGCTTATTCGATCAAACATGTTTGGAAAACAATTGGCGGAAAATATCATGAATATTCAGTCAAAAACGTTACCCTTATTACAAGCGTTTACCTTTACCTTTCAAGCAGTGCCATCTGTAGTCAACAGACAAAACTAACCTAAACGTAAACAAACACAGGACAAACTACCCGATTACCTTGCTATTGTAAACTTCACCCGAGCCATATTTTTTTTATTTTCTTTTGTCAGCTTGTTCCTACTGAATAAATAATTATTTGCTTGTACTGTATGCCCAAGAGGGAAGGCGTTCTGTAGTTTAAAAGCATAGATGTAAGGAATAATTCCACAGAAAGGTGGGTGTAGTCTATTTTATGGAAATGTATTATTGACTATGATTACTATAAAAATAGTCTACAGCTTTGTAATACCGTCTACAGCTTTGTAATACCGTCGCCAAACAAAAACAAATACACTCCCGTATTAGAATATCTCGCGAATGCAAAGCTATCACGAGATAAAACAGTGCAACAGGTGTGTTGATGTTGATCTGAACAGGTTTAGAACAAACAGAACAAGTTTAGTTTGTTCATGCTGTTTGTTTGGCACCTAAATAACAAGTTGATTTAACTAATACGTCAGTTACACGTGTATGCTAAGTATAATAATAATATTGATTTAAAATATAAATAAACACTTTTATTTTTATTGCTTTTATTTCAATCGAAAGCGATATAGCAAACAATTCAAGCAATGTAAATTTGGAAGAGATTACAAAAAAAAAAAAAAAAAAAAAAGTAAAAAACAAAAGCCAGAATGTTTTTTTAATCATTTTTTAAATGGATCTGTGAATTTACTTACGATTTATACCATTCCTGAATATACTCTATGTTTGTTCACGATCTTCCACTGCTGTTTTGTGTCTTATTATTGGAAAGGTTATTACAAGGAATAAAGTTTATGATATTAACCTGAATTAATTAATTTTAATTATTGTAATTAAATTTAATTTAAGTAATTGAATTGTACTCGTGATTATTTTGGAGTATCTTACCAGTTTTTTTCAGCTCAACAGCTTAAGTATTTATGACTTGTGATCTCAGTGAGTTTGCTATCTTATGAAACTACCCTCCAAAAGGTATCCGAACACTCTTGTTTTCCTAGTCCATTGAACCTTGCGTATAAACAAATGGTTCAGGCTCGTATATAAAGGCACATGAGTCACACAAATTAACTATTCACTTGGCAGGATCGCGTCCTCCCCACACCGGGTGGAAAAGACCTGAGTTCGACTCGCGTCGATGAACAAAAGTTGGAATGGTCAGTTCAGAGTTCCATTTCGAACCCTGCGAATAAACTGGAACGTTGAGTGTGGGCCAGACGAACACGTCCCACATCAGTAGCTCAACTGTAGTAGAAATGGAGGACTAATAAATTTAGGGAAGGACGTTCGTTACGTGGTTGGTTTCTATTAAGATTATTACTATATATTAGAGGCGCCGTAGCCTAGTGGTCAGGCGCGCGGGTGCATAAGTACACGTGCCTTGAGTGACCGGGGTTCAAGCCCGTAACTGCTGAATACGGTGCTGTTTCTTGTAACCTGTCTATCTTGTGAACTCCTGACCGTTTGGTCGTCCCGGAGTATAAACAGAAAATTTATTTATTTATTTATTATATTTAATACTGCTCTTATACCACGTGAAATTAACAATATAGTTTATTAAGCTTTCGCCTAAACTACTACACATTGAGGTAACGTTTCAGGTATCTTACCGTTACCCCAATAGCACGGTCTGATGAAGGGTATCGGTAAGATATCTGAAACGTTACCTTAATGTATAGTAGTTTAGGCGAATAGCTTAATAAACTACATTATTAATTTCACGTGGTATTAAATACAGTAATAATCGGAATGGAGGACTACTTAGTGGAATGGAACGCTTATCCAGGCGGGTGCAGTGTGTAACAGAGTACAAATGGGGACGACACGCTATTGAAGTGAGTGGCAAAATAGGGAACAGTATTTCTGTTGGAAAATTCCTGTTTTTAGAATAGTGTTAGTACCGAGGCAATTCAAGATGAAGGTCTCCACAAAATCGGTATACTAAGTAGCAAACTTCGTTTTCCTATTTCTAGGTACACAATGAGGTTATATTCCCTACTTGCACAATAATGTTATCATGTTATACAATTTTTCAAATAAAAAATACATTTTTCTTATACTCCGGACGTCCACATAGATCAGAGGAGAATTTTTTTAACTATGTTTGTTTTTTAGTTTTACTTTATTTTTCGATCCAATTTACAGACAATATACAGTAAAACCGGCTCTTCTTCAGAGTTAATTCGTATTTTGAATAATCTTTTTTACGCTTATTCGTTTAATTCCACTGGCGTTTCCAGAAATGGAAATTGATCTATATACAGCCCTTTTAAAAAGATAAATAATTTTTTTCCTATCCTCTTATTAGACTCTTTCTGTTAATAACCGACATGAACATGGTTTGTACAGTCAAGAACAGTTAAATATACACAATATAATATCAGCAGAAGGTTCTATATCGTTCATAACTTGCAGTTTTAAAAATTGTTACAAACATATGCATTTCATTCATGAATAAACAGTACCGCAAATAGCGATTTTTGTATTACTTTACAAGATAACCGATTCCTTTTAGGAAGCAGGAACTTTTTTAAGTATCCCTCCGATTGTTTTTTTTTTTTTTTATTGTATTTTTTTTTAAAGAAGGATTCTCATCACTTTCACAAAAACATTAAGAAACGAAGTGGATGGTGTTTGCTTTAGGTTGTGCAGCCTTTTACAGTTCGACACGAAGTGTAAAAGACGGAATATCACGCTGTTTTAAAATATCAACTCCACTGTTAAGCTAGGTAATACGAGATAAGCCTATAAAGCAAACGAAGGATCGGATAACACCTCCATCGGTCCACTAACCTTTTCTTCCTTCCTGCAGTTTTTGTGTCTCTAGAGTGCCCTCTGCAGCACTTAGTGTTTATAGAGGACAGACGTTATTAGCAACGAACAGAAAGAAGCGCATTGAAAGCAAGATTTTATTTCAGTGATTTAGTACACCATTTTTTATTATTATTTTTCTTTTATTGATTTTTTTAGTCATAATTAAATCTTCGTAATTAAAACAACCGTATAATTGCAGATTAATAAACATAACTTCATACGACTTCTGTATCTTCTTTGAAATATACTCATTGGCCAAAAAATTAGAAACATTTATTCTTTATCTAGTAATGCCACCTTTTGTCCGAATTTCAACTATTACACTCAATAGCACGACTTTCACTACGTTTCTGTGGGAGTCTAACGTGAGATTTGACAATTCTTCCATCAGGATATTTGTTAGCTGTCCATCAGGATATTTGTTAGCTGTCCATCAGGATATTTGTTAGCTGTTGTAGTGTGGTAAGTAAAGAACTGCGAAGCCGAATAGCCATTTCCAACATATCCTATTCATTCGCAATTAGATTCAGATCTAAAGAATTAGGCAGCTAGGACAGATATTGGAAATCTTGGGAATGTTCCTCGAAGCATTCAGATACAATTTTTGTACGGCAGATAGTTGCTGTGCCACCTTGAAAGAATCCATCGCAATTCCGAATGAAGCACTGCAGAGTGTTGGTCCGATCCGATAGAAAGATATTCACTGGAGATAACACGACTTTCTAACGGTATGAGTGAACCCGGTCCATACCAACAGAATATCCCATACCTTTAGCCGTTGACTGGTGGACACGAAACAGTCTGGCTGCATGAGGTTCACGCCACAGTTTCGCCCTACCACTGCTACAAAAAAAGTGTAAATCAATAATACTCGTCACACCACATGATATTTTTCCATTATTCCGCAGTCCAGTCTTGACTTTGGCTGCACCATTCCAATTGAATTTTACAGAAAGAAGTGATGTTCGTATAGGCTCAAGGCTAGAAAATCTCACATTCTTCAGCTAAAGCCGCATAGTTCTGTTGAAATTGGATTTTTCTTTGCCTAAATTGAATTTTTCAGTCATTTGCTGCACATTGAACATTCTATTCTGATGCGCAATTCGCTTTAAACCTGCAGTCTCGTTCTTGGAATATCGACTTTTTTCTGCATTTCTTCCTTTTAGAGCTAGATTTTCCTTTTGTCCTCCACTCATTGAAATAGTAGTAGTAGCAGTGGCATTTCATGCAAGAAAGCAAGTGTATGAGCTTATGCAGCATCAGCCAAAAAAAAAAAAAAAAAAAAAAAAATCACACCATTCCCTCCAAATGCCTGTCCAGTTCTTCCTTAAATTTATTCAACCTATCAACTTCCACAACGACAGATGGAAGTTTGTTCCAGCAATTAACCACCCGCTGGCTAAAGGCAAATTTCCGCACATCTAATCTACATCTGTCTTATCTTAATTTGAATTTATGCCCCCTTAGGTTCGTAATCTGAACAAGTGGAAGGATCCCATCAGAATTCAGCGTGCTCAACCCATTCAAGGCCTTATACACCTCAATCAGACCACCGCGCAGGTGCCTAGTCTCCAGCCACTGCAATTTGCAGAACTTAAGCCTCCCTTGGTAAGAGGATCCCTTCATTCCCCTCACCAATCTTGTTGCCCTTCTCTGTACACGCTCAAGTAAATCTACATCTTTCCTAAAATGAGGCCTCCATACCTGTACGCAGTACTCAAGGCGTGGCCTGACCATTGCCTTATACAGAGGGATAATCACCTCCTTTTCCCTGCTAGCAAAATTCCTATATATCAGGGCGCCTCCGTAGCCAGGTGGGAAGGAGCAGCAGTGCGTAGCACACGCTTCTTGATTAGACCGGGGTTCGAGCCCGTCACCACCAAATACGGAGGGTGCGGAAAGGTCAGGGAATGACCACTGCACCGGAGTAATATGGCCTTAGTTGCTAATGCTCCTGAAAAAAAAACAAATAACAATAATAATCCTATATATCATTGACAAAACCCCATGACCTGCCCTGGCAGCCTGTCTGCATTGCTCAGAAAACTTCATATCTGACTGCACAATTACTCCCAGGTCTTTTTCATTTTCTACCACATTAAGTGTAGTACCACACAGTTGGTACGTTTCTCTGGGGTTACTTCTACCCATATGCAGTACTTTGCATTTGTCAAGGTTAAACTTCAGTTGCCACTTCTTAGCCCATCTGCCCAAATTATCTTGATCCTGTTGCAGTAGCACACTGCCATTACTGTCATTAACAACCCTGCCAACCTTTGTATCATCTGCAAACTTCGACATTAAGCCTGATATACCTTCATCAATATCATTGATAAATATACAAAACAACAGTGGACCTAACACCGAACTCTGTGGGACTCCACTAATAACATTAGTTCAAGAAGAGCAGCACCCATTGATTACCACCTTCTGTCTTCTCCCACTTAACCATCCTTTTATCCATTGTAGCAACTTACCCTTAATACCATTCTGCTCCAATTTGTACAATAGTCTTCCATGCGCAACAGTGTCAAAAGCTTTCCTGAAATCCAAATATATTATATCAAAATTATTTTTTGCATCCAGTTCCTTTGTAACCACATCATAATATCCTATCAAATTTGTCAGACAAGCCTTTCTGTGTTTGAATTATTGCTGCAGTCTTGTCTAGATGATCCTGCAATGCATCTTTAACCAGTGACTCCATTATTTTACCCGGAACAGAAGTTAAACTAACTGGTTTGTAATTACTCGTGTCACCCTTCGATCCCCCTTTGTGAATTGGGGATACATTTGCACATCTCCAATCCGTGGGAACCTCTCCTGGGTCCAAGGATGCTCTCATAATTATGGCTAAGGGTTTGCTTAGTTGCTTTGCCGCCTCCTTTAATATAACTGGATAGATCCCATCCACCCCAGGTGCTTTTGTTATGTTTAACTTCAACAATTTCTCCTCCACTTTGCTTTCAGTTATTACAAAATCATTAAGTATCCTGCTACAATTTGATAGCCTTCTGCCATTTTCAAACCTTAATAATTCCTCTTGTGTGAATGTAGATGCAAAATACTCATTCAGTTTGTTTGCTATCTGAGCAGGATCATCAACAGTCGAACCATCGATGTCAAGTGGACCAATCAGATTCACCCCTTCCTTTTAGAGTTTATATAAGTAAAGAAATCCTTGCTGTTTTTCTTAGCATACTTTGCCAAAGATTTCTCGTAATCTGCCTTCGCCTGCCTAACATCCTTTGTCACCTGATTACAGACTAGCTTATATCTGCCATAGGCTTCTGAGTCGCTTGATAATTTATATGCATCCCATGCATTTTTCTTCTCTATTACGAGTCTCATTAGTTCATTAGATATCCATTTAGGCCTAAACCTTGAACAATATTTCTTAATAGGTATGAAACTTTTAGTAGCTTCCACTATTAATTCCTTGAATGCTTCCCACTTAGAATTTACTGTTGGTAACATCGTCAGTTTATCCCACTGTACAGAATTTAAAAACTGTCGGAGACCACTGTACTCACCTTTACGGAACCAAAAACCCTTTCCTTTACCCCTGATGGTAATTAAATCTTTAAGTAAATCCCACATCGGTACACTGTGATCACTGCCACCTAGTGATTCCTTTATCTACAAATTCTTAATACACGAATGATCACTGCTGATAATTAGATCAAGAGTATTACTTTCTCTGGTTTGCCTCTCGAACATGCTGCTGCAGAAAACAATCATCCAATAAATCCACAAAAGTCTGACTAGTGTGTGAGTGACCAATCCACAAGTTGCAGTCAATATCTGGGAAGTTAAAATCCCCCATTATAAGACATTCCGATTTACTAGCCCACTCTATTTCTCTGTACAATTGTTCATTGTACTCTTTCAAGTCATTAGGCCTATAACACACTCCTACTCTTATTTTTGCTTTCGCAGTGCTTATGTCACACCAAACTGACTCAACAGTGCACTGTTCATCTATATCAACTGGATGCACTTCTTTTGATTTTATGTTTTTCTTAATTAACAGCATAACACCTCCTCCCTTTCTATCCAGTCTGAAAATGGTTGCTTTTGATTGCTTTTGACAGATCAGTGATTTCTTTTGTATTCTTAATTGTGGCTTGGCGCCTCCGTAGCCAGGTGGGAAGGAGCAGCAGTGCGTAGCACACGCTTCTTGATTAGACCGGGGTTCGAGCCCGTCACCACCAAATACGGAGGATGCGGAAAGGTCAGGGAATGACCACCGCATATCCCGGAGCAATATGGCCTTAGTTGCTAATGCTCCTAAAAACCAAAACAACAACATCAATTGTGGCTCCTGTAAATGCGCTTCAACAATTACATCTTTCCGAAAATTGGAAAGATCACTTGTCTTCCCGATGACCAGATCGATTAAGCCCGAGGAAAGTGTACAGTTTTATCTAATACTAAAGAACTTGTGATCATACGTACCATGTGACAACTTATAATTTTGGCCAATGAACGCATAAAGTTTCATTTAAAATACTAATAAGCAATATTTATCGGTAACTCAGAAGGGAACAATAAAACATGTGTTCATTTACTTACTGGTGTAAGCAAAGGATACACCTTATTGACGAAAGTGGAAACCGATACTGTTGTAACAGTTTCCGCTTCATCTTTAACGGTCATCATGCTGTGGAATAAGTCGTAAAACATTCTTTCGGTTTACTGTCACTGGGATAGGAATTAATGTGCTCGGTTCTCCAACCTTAAGTCCCTTGCCTCTTTATGACGTCGTTGGCAAATGTGTTCAGTTCTGCTAAATGGCCTCGTGCGATTTAAAGAAGCCGCGTCACCTGAAGGCACCGTGTTAATTGCACTGGGGCGCGTCGTGTGTCTCAGAGGGAGTCACAGATATCGTCCCTGGTGGGAATCCAACGTCCGACTGTACTTTTCCAGCTAGAGTAGATTGCTTTACACAGCAATTACTTAATCGGATAGTTGGTGCGTCTATAAATCACCAGATAGCTGTCTTTCGCATCGCGTACCGTTCATTAAATTGTCTCCTTGAAGTTAAGACATTTAATGACATTATTTGACCAGTTTAGAGTTTTACAGTCACCGAGAAAATGTCAGCGATCTTCTGGTTGTAATTGTTTGTTTTCAGATTCGACTTTCTTCAACTTCCCTATAGAACTTCACATACAAGAAAGTAGCTGTGCTAACGAACTACTACAGTTCATTAGCAATTAATTTTAAGAAAGTGGTAATTATCGCATCAAGCTATGCAAAGGTCAGAAAACAAGTAAGATTAAATTTAATTTTAAGCGTGCCTTCTCGCCGTTCTTGAAACGTATTCTTTCACGCAAAACTTTTAAAGTATGAATTTCTGTGTGTCAGCAATTCTGTGTTTAAACTATAACGCCTTTGTTCATTAAAATACTTGAAATGAAAGTACGTTACATGTCGCTTTAACTTTTTACATTGAACCAATAAGAAGTTTAATTTATTTTTTACTAATAGGATCTAATAATCATACGTTTCGAGGTTAATATCTTCTCTGCTTCTTCAGTGATTTTGATCTTGCGGGTGCATTGTCACAAAAACAGCAAAAGATCAAACTGGCAGCCTGGTCTTTTTTGAAGAAGCGGAAGACCAAAAGATTACACGGATAACTGTTTTTTGGTGTGTTTTTGTGATCATTTTATTAGAATAGCTCCTACTTTCCAAAAATGCAAATTGCACATGTGAGGTTGCATTGGGTGTCCCAGTAACTGTCATATTTATAGGTCAGTCCAAACCAAAACCAGAGGATACTAGATAGATTAAACTTCGTGATGGAGGCTTTTTCTATTTGTCTGAACATGCTTATTCCATCCGTGGGTGTTATCTGATTAGATTAACTAGGAAAAGTTATTCGGATGTCATTTTAACTTTTTCACTGAATCAGTAAATTTACTTTTGCGCTCAAATTAATTGTGTAGAATAAAATTTTAATTTTTTTGATACAAATTTTGTATAATCAAGGGAGGATCCAGCTTTCGTGTTTGTCTTTTTTTGGGGGGGAGGGGGGGGAGCTACCGACAGAATATGAAATTCAATAGCAACAGGGAGATCCAATCTTAGAGAGGTTTAATGCAACTTTCTTAGAAGTATAGCATTGACATTTTGGAATAATCTTCAGGGATAATTACTCCAAATTACTCTTCTTTTTATCTCTGGATCTGCCCTTGAATTTAATTATGCTTGTTCTTAGGAGTTTTAGAACGATCAGCTATTCGGACCATAGTGCGCTAATTCCTGGCACTCCAGGTTATACGGTTTATCGTGTATACTGGTTATATCGGGTAATCTGCAAGTGATCGGTTAACTGCAACCTCCATTGAAGAAGCTTTTAAGAATGGCTCGTCTCTGACGTGATTTGACCCAGACCTCTCCGAGTGACAAGTGGCGACTGTAGATAAATAGATAAGTTCTTTATTGCTGGAAAATACATTACACCAAAATGGACGCTTATTAATTTGAAGAAGTAATACTACTGCGCGACCACCAGGTCAGTGGAGATTACAATAAATCAATCAATACAAAGGTTATCGTATTTAGCAGTCACAGGCTTGAACCCCGGTTCACTCAAAGAGCGTGTGTTATTGCACTCGGCTACGTCAAAACTGCTGTATCCTCACATTTGAAATAATCGTTAATTCATTCTAAATTAAGATTCCCCAGTTGTGTTTTAAAGTCCACGAAAAAGTCCAGTTCATTAGAAAGATCCTGTTGAAAAGGTTGACAAATTGTTGCTCAATTTGTGGGCTTAAAAGAGTTTACAGTTTCTCAGCGACTCCCCCGGTGCTAGAAAATGATACCTGCAATCCAATTAGGAGATTCAGAATTGGAGTTTAGAATTTTGAAGAGAAATCTAAAATACGATATCGATTTACATCTAGTTGATAGTATGGTTAACTCACGGCACCGTTTTGTCGTTATGGGTAAAATTGGATGAAGATTTTATCTCTTCAAACAATAAAGGTTTATTAGTTTCAAATTTTGCACCTTTGTTTATACTTATTTATTTGAAGAGTAATCGAGTCTGGATTTGTAGCACAGAAATCTTGTCAGATGTTTATGTATTTTCTCCAGAAGATTGGCTCTTTCTTTTTTGTATGTTGAAGGACTCCATGCTGGCAAGCAAATAATTTAGTACAGTTAGAACAGTAATAGTCGATCTAATTGTCAAAATTAGATAGATTGTGAAAATCCCAGTAGAGTGTTTTGATAAGCTCAAGCCAATTGCTTTCCCTTTAGTGTGATGCCACATATATACTGGAACTGAATTTGTACCTTATTTATCTATTTATTATTATTATTTTCTTTTCTTTTCTGTGGAATATGCCTGTCTTGCATTTGTTTTAAGTTATTGTTATTAACACAATTTGACACAATCACAAGTTTTCCAGTGACTTTCAGCTGCTGAACGAACTGCCAAAAAATCAATAATCTGTTCATTTTGAGGTCATCAGTAGAAGCTGCTCTATGAGAGAATCCGTATTAATTTTAGAGAATTCGTTTAACGATATAGAAAATTAGATGAGCCCAGACATGATCCTTGAGGTGCATCTTCCTGTCACAATGAAAGGGAGTCAATAAAAGATCTTGGTTTTTGACAATCAGTACGTAACCTTTAATTTGATAATAGAGAGCTATTAAGCGCTCGATAACGTTTAATGCACTTTTACATCCATAGAATCAGTGCGTTAATATATTCCTTTTTGATGTAAACAAACTTTAACTCTATGGCGTTGCGGGATCCGCTAATTGAGTGGAATGAGTGAAATGCCGTATTCATTGAATTTAATTGAGTGAAATGCCGTATTCAAATCAAGGGTATATAACTAAAATCAAACTATATGTGCTGTTACTGAGAGCATTTTGAACATCAAACTTAATGAGACTTGTCAGAGAAGGCGCACTATAGCCATAGCAGCTAATGCGTGAATAAACAACCATACCACGCACGCACACTCACTTGTTAGAGTCGATCTGCCTAAAATATAATCATTGATGAGCTATAGAAATCATACCCCCAGAGAGGAAGATATTAAATTAAAGACTATAGACTCGATTATTTTTGAACGAGTATTAACTAAGCGAATTACTCTATATGAGGCTGGATCAAGTTTACCACTTTACAAAAATTATTTGGACCAGCCAAATTATAAAGAATATAATCACCTTCTTTTCCACTTTCCAGCTGCATCTACATTTAAATAGTGAGATCCAGTCAGTATGTAGATTTCTTCTAATTGAAAGAGTTGGGCCCGTCTATATATATTTTTAGGTTAGCAGTTGGTGTTAAGTTCATTTAATGAGAGTTAACGATTGAACCGCAGTTAAAGTATAGAGCTTAGGACAGGAATGGAATTATAAGTTGGAGTTAAAATTGGACTTGCTTTTTGGAGTATGAGATTAAAGTTGAAATATGAAATGTTGTCCAGTTAGAAAGGAACGTTGCTGTGTTAAGTTCAGAATCAGTATAATAGATCGAATTGTTCTGATCATTTTAGAGGTGCCAGCTGAAGCTGCAGCATGACCCGGGAAGGAGCCATAGAGATTTAAATTTCCACTCAAAAGGAGGATTATGGATAAGTCTTTCAAGTTTTTGTTGCAGCTTGTTAAGAGTCAAAATTGATAAATGAGATAAACAGCAAGAGAGAGAGGTATCTGTAAAATATTACAAATTCCTACAATGTCCTGAACAATGCCATATCAAGGCAACATTTCGTTTTTTAACTTTCGATGAATCCGTGTATGCTATGTCAAAAGAGAATAACCTGACCATCAATAATTCAGTAAGCCATGTGTCTTTGAAATATGAGAATTTGATAGTTATATGCTATTAGTTTGAGTTTAAGGTCCTGAGCCTTTACAGTATATTTCTGGGATTCTTATAGTAACAATCGGTTCAAGGTTTTATTCCTGTCCTTTTCATTTCCCAGTTTTGGATAACCGCTGTATGCTAGGTGGTATTTTTTAGAGTATTCCAGTTTAGAATTGAATTTTCTTTATTAACAGTAATTAAGAAGATCGAATAAGCCTCAGTGAATTTTGAATAATTTTATAATAGAAGAGACGTAGCCCAGTGGTCAGGAGCGAGAGTGCATAGCACGCGTTCCTTGAGTGGACCGAGGTTCAAGCCCGTGACTACTAAATACGATAAATATTTGTATTGACGATTTATTGTAAACTCTACTGACTTGGTTGTCGTGCCGGAGTATAAAAACAGACACTGTGATTTCTGGGAAAGTTCTTGTTAAAATGAATTTATTCTAATTCTTGCTTTTTTATTTTTGTGATTTGCATAGTGTTTGTTAAGACCACAGCAACTAAGGCTATGAGGCGACAATATATTATGTCTGCAAATTGAGAGTGTTCTATGGTTGATTTCTCTGTTTGTCAGACGAAGAACCCAAGACTTTCATCCCGGAAACTAAGACCCACCTTCCCGAGAGCCAGGGAGGTGGCTCTTCGCTTCCTTTTTTTTATTTTTAATTACTACGTTTTTCTCTTTATTTATATGTTCATCTCTCTTTAACTTGTTTCGTTTTATTCCTTTCATTTATTGAATTTTTGTATTTTTATTAAAGCAATTTAAAAGAACGAAAAACTATTTCTCTCATCTTGCATATGTTTCCATATTTTGCGCAGTACATCTGCAACGTTCACAGAGTTTTGCATTTAAACAAATCCTTTCCTTTCCCCAAGAGAGCGATGGAATCTCCACCCCACTGGGGTATATGTGCAAACCGGCTTACATTTCCTTCCCTAATCTCATGAGTGATGACTCCTAGCTTTTCGACTTCAGTCCTATTTACACAAGTTCCTCTGCTGATGGATTGGGAGTCTGAGACGACGCTATCCAGATAATAAGCAGCACTCTTTTAGTTGACCAGAGTGTCTTGTTTACAGCAGAAACACACTGCCCGAAGGAAATTCGTTCGTATAAAATGACTGCTAACATGTGCCACAGGATTGATAGTAGCCATTCGTTGAATAAATCTACTATATTCGCTGAATAAATTTTGTGTTTACTTTTAAATATGGTTCTGTGTTTTACCCAACTTATCTGCATCGCTAGGATTAATTCTTGGCATTTCTGGCTCAGATATTTATGAGCATTGTTGATACTGGAAGAAGTGTCACAAGCGTTGACTATTATCTATCAAAAATAAAATTTAATTATGCATACATTATAGAGATAAAGATATGAGCTTGCTGAACAAAGGAAAGTAAGTTCATAACATTTAAATACTGTACTAGATTTATACCATCCGACATTTTTTTACAGAAAATCACTCGAATCCATTGTACATCTGCGATCTTTATGGACTCTATTACATTCATCCTACAAGGGTATTTTGAAGGGACATCATGAACTTTGAAAAGACATTGTGAACTTCGAGTGCTCATAGTATACTATGAGCACCCGAAATTCCAAGATCGGGTAAAGATCAAGTCCAGAGGTTGTCAGATTTGGGATGTTCGGTTGTATATAATATCTCCTTCATTCTGTACGAAAGCATCGTCAAAAAAAAAAGTTTATCTTCCTTACTGCAGATAGTGTCTTGAGGTGCCACCCACAAGCGTTAGTTTTGATGGGAAAAAGAACGTGTTTGTAATAAAGGACACATTATTCGCATTTTACTCATCCCTTTGCCCCCCCCTAATCTGCATCGTAATCTTAGCCCTATTGTTGGTGATTGAGTCGTAAATCATCCGATTCCGTGTCAGTCCGGCCTACCTCACGGGTGAAACTTATGCCAACAGCAGGCTGATAAGTTCAAGTTTTCCCCCAGTTGTCACCTGCGCTGTGGGTGTACAGGGGTCTTTGTGCGCACAACAAGTGTGATTGGTTACATTGCTAATGACGAAAATCATCTGTCATTCTACCTGTCATAGTCAGAACCTACGGAATGTCACATCTATCACAGATGCCATTACCCTTGGAGCCGCGTGGGAAATGACCTCCCTAATTGAAAGTATATTATAGGAAGGCAATTGTTGCTGGTGCCGCCACTGCAGCTTACCGAACTCCCCGGTTTGTAAACTATCCCTTGAATGACCACTGCCACCGCCATAAAATACGGAAAGAAAGTCAGATGGCTGTTTCCGGTGGCTATTGTGCAGTTGACCTCCGTCGGCTGAGTGTATCTCGCCGCATCTGACAGGGAATTCTAGCTAGGGGCCATGAAGTGATTGATTTGTTGCAGGGGTAGGTACGGAGCATTCCTATTTTTGGAACACACTACTCTTGTCATCTGTTTCACCTCTTATGCACACCCCACCCCATTATCCTACCCCTTGGCCACTGTAGTTTGGATCCGGGTTAGATGGTGAACTGTTGCCTTTGTTCGATCGTCTTTTTCCGCTGAAAAGATGTTTTTGAACCTAACATGCTGCCTTTTGAATCCGAGTGGCGAATTCCATGTCGAATAGGCATCATTCATTATAAGTGAAAGTGACGAAAAGTTCCCCTTGTTCACCAACTACAATAAAAAAAAAATGTCAAAGACTACGATCACTACGGCTGTTTTGAACTGCTATACTTTTGGAGGTTCGTTTCTATACTGTGACTGGCTGTGCTTAACTGCGCATGCTCTCTTTACAAGATTGGAAAAATGGCATATTTGTCATTTCTTCTGAATGAAAACGTGCAATATCAAATTGTTCTTCAATTATTTTAATTTATGAAAAAATACAGCTTATATTCAGAAAATATAAGCTGTATTTTGGTCATGAGTGAATAAATCAAAATGCGAAAACTGGTAATGCAATTGCAAGTTACTGATGGGTGAGGTGAGGTGTTGTGAAAACGTAAAGGTCAACAGGCTAAAGGTATCCATCTGTTACCCAGAAAAGTGTCAGACCTCACACACACACACATACAAAAATAATAGCAATAGTATTCGCCATATAGTGCAAGAAAGCTACAGGATTTTTCTGCACTGGAAAGAAGAAAAAAAGGGAATCAGAAGGGTTCTCAATCTTGAGAACCCTTCTGATCGTGTAGTAGTCCAGGAGTATAAAACGGACAAGTTCCAGCAATCAGCGACTCGCTGGCTAAAAGAATTTCCTACAATCTAATCTAAACCTCAACCCCTGTAATTTGAATGCATCGAGACAGTACGTGCTCCATTGGGACTAGCCCACCTTCCTGTTGTGTGGACGAGTACCCAGAATCACCTGTCCAGGTGACTGATGTTTCTGGGTAGCCAAGTGGCCAGAACATAACATACACACAAACCTATACTCATACATCTGGCCTCTTACATTGGTACTGTCCATCACAGAGATACGAGACGGAGAAGAACTCGCGTTCTAGGAGCCGCCCCTTACAAAAACACATGTCCAACATTCTTCATAATAGTGAGAATTCCATCTTCATTCCTTTTACTAGTCTCAGAGCATTATAAACCTCAATCAGGTCACCTATGAGGCGCCTGGTTACCAAGCTCTCTAGCCCACATAACCGGAGTCTTTCCTCATACAGTGGTTCTGCCGATCTCATCATTCGAATTGTTCGTCTTTGGACTCTTTCAAGAAGCTCAATGTTGTTTTTTTCAGATGAGGTCTCCATACTTGAACATTATTCCAAATGTGCTCCTACAGTTGACTTATAAAAAATATGTTCTATAAAAAAAATAAATACTCGCACCCCTGATAAGGGTGAGCGTTTTTTTTTTTCTTCTTCTTTCTTTCTTTCTTTTTCAGAACGAAATTTGGCCTTGGATCTCCACTTGGCATGGTGCCAGCTTAATGCCAATTGCTGCATTAATTTGCTGTATTCAGAAATGATTTCTTTTATTTTTTTCGGTCTCGATGTTATAACTCGTTTAGTCTTTCTAAAAGTTCCAACTTTAAAATTTCACGAAAATCCATCTACTCCCAATGGATCGATTTTCATGAAATTTTATAGTTAGGCTTTTAGAGCATTCCCAAATTTCATAAAAATCGGATAAATAGAATACGCATATACGCGTATTGCCTTCACCCTGTCCGTCCACAAGTAACAATTCGACTCCCAGTGGACGGATTTTCATGAAATTTTATATTTGAACATTCTAAAAATATTGTCGAGCCATTCCAATTTTCATGAAAATCGCACCAATATAAATCTGGTAATTATTATTTCTTTTCTCCATACAATTTATATGGAAAAAAAATTATTTAATTAAATGTAGTTTCAATGCAGTGTTGTTAGCTTTAGACAGTTGGTGCACGCTTCTCGTGTATTGTTACGTAGTATTCGTGAATGCTGAATACTCGTGAACGTGGTGTTGCAACAAAAATAATATAAAAAAAAAGTATTTATTAATGGCCAGTTTTCTATTAGTCCAATTTTAATGAAATTTATAAAAGACTCGACAAATCATTCAAATGGAGTGAAATATAAAATTTCACGAAACGCCATCTGCTGAGAGTCGAGTTATTACATGCGGGTGGACGAACGGACAAAGAAATAATAAATTTTCTGTTTATACTCCGGGACGACCAAAGGTCAGAGGAGTTCACAAGATAGACAGAATACGAGAAACAGCACCGTATTCAGCAGTCATGGGATAATAATTGCTAGATTTCTGTTGTTCTTATTTCAGTGAAATTTGGGATGGTTCAATAGGTCTCTCTCTAGTAGAGCTAAATATAAAATTTGGAAAATCCATTTTTGGGAGTCTGATTATTATATGCGGACCGACGAAAAAATAAATAATAATTGCTGGCTTTCTATTGGTCGGATTTTAATGAAATATGTGGTGGCCAGAAATATTTTTTTCTAAAAGAGACAAATATAAAGTTTTATCAAAATTTATTCATTAGGAATCGAGTTATTGCATGCGGACGGACATTGTGAAGATATAGGCGGTTTACGGATATTAGGGAACGTAAAGCTATATAGAATAATCTTAATAATGAATTGATAACTGTATTTTCTTTTTACTTCAGTTGATTAATCACAGAAAAAAAAAAAAAAACCGGCTGACGCTCCTCAAATGTAATGTACTACGTACATTACTTTTTTTTTCTCCTCTTACATTTTTGAAGCCGGTACAAATGCGATTATGTATCAAGCGGACTGCTAACAGACAAACGGATAGATTTTAATTTTATTGTTTAAATATGCGTACTTTGAAACGTGGAAGGTCAAATTTTGAAGATCAGTTAGAAATATTATTGTTTGTTGATTGCAATGTTTTACTGTTAAAAAGAATAAAACAAAATGATATTTTATTTTAGGGGTCCGCCTCTAAAGCTATAAATGAAAAAAAGGGTCTGACACTTATGCAGGCTCTATGAAACAGTAATCATTTGGTTTCATCCCAACCAAACATAAGCACATGTTTCTATAGTAGAGAGAATTCTGTAGGCAGGTCAAGATTATTTAATAGCTATTCCGCGAAGCACTGTTACTACAATAACACTCCTTCTCGTCAACAAATCGTTGACGAGAAGGGGTGTTACACACTAAAGGAACGAATGCATATCTGCACGAGCAAGATAGATACTTCCAGCACATTCTGTAAGCAGTTTTAATTAAATTTTTTATTCTTTTTTTAATAAACAATTATCGTATTGAAAACTGAGGCGCATTTTAATTGGATTTTTGTTATTAAACTTGCTTTTTATCGAATTTTATTTGTTTTGATATTTAGTTCAGTCTAATCTTTTGTTATAACAATAATAACACTCAGAAGGGATGTAAGCAGATACAAGGAGCAATTGACCATTGCTGCCGCAGTTATGGAGCAAGCCTATATGAAGCACCGCAACGTATACAAATTTGTATACGTCCTCTATCGACTACCGCAAGGTCTACGACTCCGTGCCCCATAGCTGGCTGAAAGAAGCGCTGAAGATCTGCATAGTCAACCGACAGTGACAAACTTCCTAGAAGCAACCATGGCAAAATGGAGGACTACCATCAAGGTCGGGAACATCACGACCAGACCGATCCCCATCAGGAGAGGAATCTTCCAGGGAGATGCTCTGAGCCCACTGTGTGAAATGCCTTGAACCCACTGTGTTCTGTCTAGGACTCAACCCACTATGCTTAATACCAGCTGGTAAAGATATACCCTTAAAGAAGAGAAACAGAACCTGTACACCCTCTCCCTCCTCATGTACATAGACATAATGTTCTCTGAGGCAACCGAGAAGCAACTGTAACAGCTACTTTGGATCACTGAAAAGTTTAGCACTGACATCAGGGTGGAATTCGCACTAGATAAATGCAAGACCCACGGAATGCATCCGGAAAAACCAGTCAGACGAAATTACCAGCTGAAGACCGGTAAAGAGATCGAAGGATCTCCTTATATCCTTCGATCTTCGAAGAGAGACCTATAAGTACCTGAGGATGATGCAAGTTGAACAGCCAGAACACAAGGAGATTAAGGCCTGCCTGACCGAGAAATACCATCAGAGATTCAGAAGCCTGCTAAAAACAAAGCGAAACGGGGGGGGGGGGACACAGTCAACGCTATAAACACCTACGCAATCCCAGTATTTTTTTTTTATTTCAGATTATTATATTAAGGTTTCCCGTAACTGAATACATAAACCCGTTTTTGTGTCTGTAAATTGTGTAGGTTCTCTGGTCGATTTTCCTGTTTTGCTAGACGAAAAAATCCCAGTTTCTGGGGGGGGGGGGAAACCTTGCTATCTACGCCAGTCCCAGTACTAACGTACTCCTTCGGGATCTTAGAGTGATTTACATCGAGCTTGAGTAAATAATAAGAAGGACCAGGACAATGAGAACGAAGAGCCGCGAACACCATCCGAAGGCAGCCGTCGAGAGACTGATCATAGCCCGGACAGAAGGAGGAAGGGATTTAACAGATCCCATCGAACAACAGAATAAAGTGATTGAGAAACTGAAGGATTACCTCCAGGAAAACACAGCGACAATCTACCTGGCCATAAGGAAGACAGACAAACGGCTCAACCTCAATAAGGAGAACTCACTCACACAGACAGAAGCGCAGTCCTCCACACACCAGGTGGAAAAGACCAGCACATCGCCGTGGGATGAAGCGTGATCACCCAGACAGTACACTCACAGGCACAACCAGCTCGCCAGGATAATGCATCAAGCTGAGCTGGGACCGCGCTATAAGAACGGACAAGACTCGCATAACAGACCTGATATAACCTTCAGCGAGCAGAAGGAAAAGTCTGCCTACTTGATCGACATAGCGGTGCTGAACGTCAGAAACCTCCATGAAACCTACGAGGAAAAAATCAGGGAGTACACAGACCTTAGACAGGAAGTCAAAGAAATGTAGCATATGGAACAACTAACAACAATACCGGTCACCGTGTCAACCACTGAAATGATGCTATGCCTCCAAAAGAAACTAACACCAATAAGCCTCCCAGAGAACACTTACATGAAACTCCAGAAAGCCGCGATCTTTAACACCTGTAGGTTTGTCAGAGAGTTCCTCGACCAATAATAATAACCAGAAATAACAACTAACCCAAGCACCTGGTGCTAGTACCCATCAAGAGGATGGAAAAAACCCATTAGAAGAAAATAAGATAATAATACTTCTTTAATACTAAATGCATTTTATTTAGTATTAGAGAAGTTACATGAATAACAACTTGATAAATACTTATCGTTCCTTTTCAACGTTAGCATACCGTACCGAATGCATACATAAATCAAGGATTTGTAAATTTAGTTTTTGATTACGTTTATTATCATATTTAGTAGTAGTAGTAGCAGTGGCATGTGATGCAAAAAAGCAAGTGTATGAGCTTATGCAGCATCAGCCAAAAAAAAAAAAAAAAAAAATCACACCATTCCCTCCAAATGCCTGTCCAGTTCCTCCGTAAATTTATTCAGCCTATCAACTTCCACAACGACAGATGGAAGTTTGTTCCAGCAATTAACCACCCGCTGGCTAAAGGCAAATTTCCGCACATCTATTCTACATCTGTCTTTTCTTAATTTGAATTTATGCCCCCGTAGGTTCGTAATCTGAACCGGAAGTGGAAGGATCCCATCAGAATTCAGCGTGCTCAACCCATTCAAGGCCTTATATACCTCAATCAGATCACCGTGCAGGTGCCTAGTCTCCAGCCACTGCAATTTGCAGAACTTAAGCCTCTCTTGGTAAGAGGATCCCTTCATTCCCCTCACCAATCTTGTTGCCCTTCTCTGTACACGCTCAAGTAAATCTACATCCTTCCTAAAATGAGGCCTCCAGACCTGTACGCAGTACTCAAGGCGTGGCCTGACCATTGCCTTATACAGAGGGATAATCACCTCCTTTTCCCTGCTAGCAAAATTCCTATATATCATTGACAAAACCCCATGACCTGCCCTGGCAACCTGTCTGCATTGCTCAGAAAACTTCATATCTGACTGCACAATTACTCCCAGGTCTTTTTCATTTTCTACCACCTTAAGTGTAGTATCACACAGTTGGTACGTTTCTCTGAGGGTTACTTCTACCCATATGCAGTACTTTGCATTTGTCAAGGTTAAACTTCAGTTGACACTTCTTAGCCCATCTGCCCAAATTATCTAGATCCTGTTGCAGTAGCACACTGCCATTACTGCCATTAACAACCCTGCCAACCTTTGTATCATCTGCAAACTTCGACATTAAGCCGGATATACCTTCATCAATATCATTGATAAATATACAAAACAACAGTGGACCTAACACCGAACCCTGTGGGACTCCACTAATAACATTAGTCCACGAAGAGCAGCATCCATTGATTACCACCCTCTGTCTTCTCCCACTTAACCATCCTTTTATCCATTGTAGCAACTTACCCTTAATACCATTCTGCTCCAATTTGTACAATAGTCTTCCATGCGCAACAGTGTCAAAAGCTTTCCTGAAATCCAAATATATGATATCAAAATTATTTTTTGCATCCAGTTCCTTTGTAACCACATCATAATATCCTATCAAATTTGTCAGACAAGACTTTCCCTTAACAAACCCATGCTGTGTCTGAATTATTGCTGCAGTCTTGTCTAGATGATCCTGCAATCCATCTTTAACCAGTGACTCCATTATTTTACCCGGAACAGAAGTTAAACTAACTGGTCTTTAAATATTCGTGCCACTCTTCGATCCCCCTTTGTGAATTGGGGATACATTTGCACAGCTCCAGTCCGTGGGGACCTCCCCTGAGTCCAAGGACGCTCTCATAATTATAGCTAAGGGTTTGCTTAGTTGCTTTGCCGCCTCCTTTAATATAACTGGATAGATCCCATCCACCCCAGGTGCTTTTCTTATGTTTAACTTCAACAATTTCTCCTCCACTTTGCTTTCAGTTATTACAAAATCATTAAGTATCCTGCTACAATTTGATAACCTTCTGCCATTTTCAAACCTTAATAATTCCTCATGTGTGAATCTAGATGCAAAATACTCATTCAGTTTGTTTGCTATCTGAGGAGGATCATCAACAGTCGAACCATCGATGTCAAGTGGACCAATCAGATTCATCCCCTTCCTTTTAGAGTTTATATAAGTAAAGAAATCCTTGCTGTTTTTCTTAGCATCTTTTGCCAAGGATTTCTCGTAATCTGCCTTCGCCTGCCGAACCTCCTTTGTGACCTGATTACAGATTAACTTATATCTGCCATAGGCTTCTGAGTCGCTTGATAATTTATATGCATCCCATGCATTTTTCTTCTCTATTACGAGTCTCATTAGTTCATTAGATAACCATTTAGGTCTAAACCTTGAACAATATTTCTTAATAGGTATGAAACTTTTAGTAGCATCCACGATTAATTCCTTGAATGCTTCCCACTTAGAATTTACTGTTGGTAACATCGTCAGTTTATCCCACTGTACAGAATTGAAAAACTGTCGGAGACCACTATACTCACCTTTACGGAAGCAAAAACCCTTTCATTTACCCCTGATGGTAATTAAATCTTTAAGTAAATCCCAATACTTCTTTAATACTAAATATTTTTTATTTAGTATTAAAGAAGTTACATGAATAACAACTTGATAAATACTTATCGTTCCTTTTCAACGTTAGCATACCTTAACGAATGCATACATAAATCAAGGATTTGTAAATTGTTTTTGATTACGTTTATTATCATATTTAGCATCAGTATTAGTAGAGGCGTACAATGCAAGAAAGCAAGCTTATGCAGCATCAGCCAAAAAAAAAAAAAAAAAAAAAAAAAAAAACCTCCCATTTCACCCCTCCATTCGTTCCAAATGCCTGTCCAGCTCAGCCTTAAATTTATTTAGGCTATTAGCTTCCATTTTCCATTACAAAAGATGGAAAAGTCTGTTCCACCAATCAAGTACTCGCTGGCTAAGGGCAAATTTCCGCACATCTGTTCTACAACCGGCGCCTTCGTAGCCAGGTGGGTTGGAGCGGCAGTGCATAGCACACTCTTCTTGATTAGACCGGGGTTCGAGCCCGTGACCACCAAATACGGAGGATGCGGAAAGGTCAGGGAATGACCACCGCATATCCTCGGAGCAATATGCCCTTAGTTGCTAATGCTCCTAAAAACCAAATAACAACAACTACATTCTGCAACTGTCTTTCCTCAATTTGAATCTGTGCCCCTCAGGTTCTTAATCTGAGCAACAGGAAGAATCCCATCAACATTCAGCTTGCTCAACCCATTCAAGACCTTATACATCTCAATCAGATCACCTCGCAGGTGCCTACTCTCCAGGTGCTGGAATTTGCAGAACTTAAGCCTTTCTCCGTAAGAGCACCTCTTTGTTCCCGTCACCAATCTTGTTGCCATTCTTTGTACTCGTTCTAGAAACTCGACATCCTTCCTAAAATGAAGCCTCCAGACCTTTACACAGTACTCTAGGTGTGTCCTGGCCATTGCCTTGTATAACGGGATTACCACTTCCCTAGTCCCTGCTAGCAAAATTTCTATATATCATTGACAAGGTCTGGCGTAGCCGAGTGGTCAGGAGTGAGAGTGCATAGCACGCGTTCCTTGAGTGCACCGGGGTTCAAGCCCGTGACTACTAAATACGATAAATATTTGTATTGACGATTTATTGTAAACTCTACTGACTTGGTTATCGTGCCGGAGTATAAACAGAATTTTTTTTTTTTTGACCTGTCTTGGCAGACCCTCTGTACTGCTCAGCAAACTTCATGTTTGAGAACACAATTACCCCCAGGTCTTTTTATCTTTCCACTTCCCTGAGTGTAGTACCACACAGTTGGTACGTTTCTCTTGGGTTACTCTACCCATATGCAGTACTTTGCATTTGTCAATGTTAAACTTCAGTTGCCACTTTTCAGCCCAGTTGCCCAATTTATCTGGATCCAGTTAGAGAAGCATACTGTCTTTGCTGTCGTTAACAACCCTTCCAACCTTTGTATCATCTGCAAACTTGGACATTAAACCTGATATACCTTCATCGATATCATTGATAAATATACAAAACAACAATGGGCCGAACACCGAACCCTGGGGAACTCCACTAATAACATTTGTCCACGAAGGGCAGTGTCCATTGATTACCACTCTCTGTCGTCTCTCACTCAACCATCTCTTTATCCATTGTAGTAACTTACTCATAATGCCATACCTCTCCAATTTGTACAGCAGTCTTCCATGTGCAACAGTATCAAAAGCTTTCCTGAAATCCACGTATATGATATCAAAATTATTTTTGGCATTCAGTTCCTTTGTGACCACATCATAGTATCCAATAAAATTGGGCGCCTCCGTAGCCAGATGGGAAGGAGCAGCAGTGCGTAGCACACGCTTCTTGATTAGACCGGGGTTCGAACCCGTCACCACCAAATACAGAGGATGCGGAAAGGTCAGGGAATGACCACCGCATATTCCCGGAGCAATATGGCCTTTGTTGCTAATGCTCCTAAAAACCAAATAACAAACAGACTACAAACAACCAATCCAATTGGTCAGCCAAGACCTCATTTTAACAAACTCATGCTGTGCCTTAACTATTACTGCAGTCTTTTCTAGATGATCCTGCAATGCTTCTTTAACCAGTGATTCCATTATTTTCCTTGGCACACAAGTTAAACTAACAGGTCTATAGTTACCTGTGTCACCTTTTGAATCCCCTTTGTGAATTGGTGATACATTTGCACACCTCCAGTCCACGGGGGCCTCCCCGGAGTCCAAGGAAGCTCTCATAATTATGGCTAAGGGTTTGCTTACTTCCTTTGCTGCCTCCTTTAATATAACTGGATAGATCCCGTCCACACCTTTCTAATGTTTAACTTCAACAATTTCTCCTCCACTTTGCTCTCAGTTATTACAAAATCACTTAGCTCCCTGTTAGAGTTTGATAAACTTCTGGCACTCCCCTCATTGAATGACTTCTCATGTGTGAATGTAGATGCAAAATACTCATTAAGTTTATCAGCTACCTGAGCATGATCATCACTAGTGAACCCATCTATGTTAAGTGGTCCAATCTGATTCATCCCTTTCCTTGTAGAGGTTACAAAAGTAAAGAACGCTTTGCTGATTTTCTTTGTATCCTTTGCCAAGGATTTCTCATAATCTGCCTTCGCCTGCCTAACCTCCTTTGTGACTTGATTACAGACTAGTTTATATCTGCCATAGGCTTCTGTGTCACCAGATAATTTATATGCATTCCATACATTTTTATTCTCTGCCAAAAGCCTCATTAGTTCATCTGACATCCATTTAGGCCTAAATCTTGAACAGTATTTCTTAGTTGGAATGAAAAGCCAGGTAGCCTCCAAAATTAAGTCCCTGAAGGCTTCCCATTTAGAATTCAACGTTGGTAACATCACCAGTTGATTCCACTGTACAGAATGTAAAAACTGTCTCAGACTACTGTTACGAAAGCACAAGCCCTTCCCTTTAGCCTTGATGGTAGTTACATCTTTAAATAAATCCCACCTCAGTACATTGTGATCACTGGCACCTAGTGGTTCCCTTATCTGCAGATTCTTAATGCATAAAGAATCACTACTGATAATCAGATCAAAAGTTGCCTCCCTCTAGTTGCCTCTCGAACATGTTGCTGTAGAAAACATGTCATCCAATAAATCCACAAACGTCTTGCTAGTGTGCGAGTGACCAACACAAGTTCCAGGCAATATCTCTAAAGTTAAAATCCCCCATTATACGACATTCTGATTTACTGGCCCACTCTATTTCTCTGCACAATTGCTCATTATACTCATCAGATTCATTAGGCCTATAACACACTCCTACTCTCAATTTTGATCTTCTAGTGCTTATGTCACACCAAATTGACTCAACATTGCATTGTCCACCAACATCAATTGGATGCACTTCCTTAGATTTTATGTGTTTCTTAACTACCAAAATAACCCCTGCTCCTTTCTTGTCCTGTCTCTACACATTGTACTCCCCAAATTCCAATTCTGCACTGCTTATGTCTGTGTGACACCACGTCTCTGATGTCCCAACAATACCTGCCTTTGATGTCTTGACTAGCACTTCAAGCTCATCAAACTTATATACTCCTAGCATTGGTGTACATGCAAGTATACATGCACCTGTTTCTACTTTTAGTTACTCTAACACAGCCCATGTATTTATTTGTTCCACTATAACTCTTAGCAGTCCTGGAAATCTCCATTGCAATGGAGTTTCCAGGACTGGAGATCTGGAAATCTCCATTTTTAAGATACGCTAACCTTAAATATGATAGTATTTAATATTATCATATTAAATACTATCATATTCAAGATTATGAAATAATGAATGAAGAAAATATAACACTTTATCTTAAATTTCACATGAATTAAAAATGAAACTTTAATTTCGAAAAATATTTTTTAAATAAAACAGAAAAGAAAACACAACATAACTAGATTCTGCACGATGACTTTGAAACCTATTCTTCTTCGTGGTAAGTCTAAAGCCACCCCCCCCCCCCCTCATCTTTTGCTTCCTCAGTGGGTAGAACACACAGAAGAAATAAATAACAAGAATTCCATCATGTTCTTTTTCTTCAGGCTGGTTGCTTTATTGGGAAAATTAATCGTTTTGGGATAATTGAGAACAATTTGATTTAACTTTTACGTTCGAAATTTGCATTTAAAATTGAAATGAACTGAAAATCTATAAAATCTTAAAGGGATCTCTTGTACAGAATTTCAAAAGGAAGATTTTAATTTTTTACCCATATCGAATCCATTGCATCTTTGACCAGTTCAATGGAAAATTATTATTATTTATTTAATTATTATTTTTTTTATGCTCGCCATTTGGCTCTTTTCTAAGAGTGCTCTAGAAAAAATTCTTCAGAGTGCATTCTAAAGATAATAATTTTTTCTTGTGACAAGCTAATGCCATGTTCTCTATTTGGGAAAATGCGTTTTGTTCATTGATACCCGCAATAGTAAAACAACACTTTCCTTTTTTTTATTTATGAAAACCCCAAGCACGGGAGGCGTTAGAACCCATAGTACTTAGTACAGTGCATAGGTTTAAGGTTGAGAAGGTAAAAGCCGATACTTATTGACATTACACTTGAATTTCTGCAGGTTGGAATTTTCAGGAAATACGTACGAAAGGAGGTTGTTCCAGAAAACGGAAGCTGAAGTAAAAAAACAAGGAAGAAGAAAAGTTAGTACTATATGTTTGAAGTTGGACAGTAATAGGATGGTGACTGGTTTGGAAGAGAGAAAAGGCATGCAGCATCTGTAGAAAAGGCATGCAGCAGAAACAGAACATCTATGAAACAGAGTGGAAAGACTTTGTAAGAGACGGGTCATTAATTAACCTAACCGCTCTCTTTTAAACAGAATCTAGAGGCCTGAGAGGCTTGGGGGGCACCGCCCCAGATGTGGGAACAATATTCCACGCTAGGGCGGATTTAAAATTTGTACAGGTGAACAGTTTTTTGGAAAAAAAGTATAGCCGAGAGAGAAAGAGAAAACCAAGTTTTTTAGATGCAGAGGAAGCAATATTTATAATATACCTATGCCAAGAGTGATTAGAAGTTCGGGTAATTCCCAATAGAGATATGTGATCTTGTCTAGAAATCAAAGTGTCATCGAAGATAAATATAGGAGCAGAAGAATCCTTTCTGCAAGATATGGCAGGACTGAGATTTAGAAGGATTTAAATTAACTAAGTTATCTTTTCTCCACTAGAGCATTACCTGGAGATAGCATTTAAGGAATTGGTGCTGTATATTCGAGTACTTGAAGCTGTTTGTATAGGGTAAGGTTTCTCAAACTGGAAGGTGGAATGCAATGTGCTATCATCAGCAAAACTATGGATAGGATTTCCGGTCAATGGAAAAAGATCATTTATATTCAAGAGGAAAAGAGTGGGGGAAAGAAATGAACCTTGGAGAATATACCTGCATTAGTGGAGGCGTTAGAAACAGAGAGCCAGCTACCATCACCCGCAGCGAGCGCAGAGAGAAAACTGGATACCCAATTACAAAAAGCAGTTGGCAAACCATAAGATGAAAGCTTATTTAGAAAACATTTATGCCAAAAACGATCAAAAGCCTTTGAAATGTCAAGAGCAACTGCTTGAGTTTCACCGAACTTTTTTATTGAATTTGTCCATAGATGGGTAACAAAGGCAAAAAATTACCAGTGGATCTACCCTGACGGAATCCATACTGGCGATTGTTGATCAATTGGAAGGTTTCTAGATAGTTTAATTGCAATGGGACGATAATTGAATGGGAGGGATTTGTCACCATTTTTAAGGAACTGGTTAGATATGAGCAAATTTCCAAGCAGAAGAGAAAACACCTCAGGAAAGAACCTGTGGAATAAGAAAGTGAAAAAGCGACACAGAATAGGAGTAAGCTCAGCAGCACAGGTTTTGAGAACAAGTGAAGAAATGACATCAGGACTACGCTTTCTTGTCATCAAGACTGTTCAGAATTCTTCTGACATCCTTTGGACGGAAGACCACAGAAAGCATTGAATGGAGTGTACTGGGAATGGTGGGAGGTGGTTTACCAAGATTATCGATACACGAGTAGGGAATAAAGTAGGATGCTAGCAGCTTTATCTTTGGCTACACTTGAAATAATATGCATATCGCTAACCTCAGGATTATCTAAAAAGATTCAGTAATGTTTATCCTGCATCAATGAAAAAAAAAGCTGTGATAACTGAATCGTTATGTTCAAGTCCTTTCCAATTAGAAATAGCAAAATATCATCTACAATATAGTAATAAACGTGCTGTAACGATTTGGGGGAGGGGGATTTGTGTTAGATAGAACCAAACAATAAAAAATAAATGTCTATATAGCCATATTTTTGGTCCTTGTACGTATACAATGTAACTGAATGCGTTACTCATATTTTTATTAGATTTTTTTATTTTAATTGAACTACCTGTTTTTCACTTAATATAAGGCAAACTTTAAGTGATTGCAGGTAAGATTGCTGCCTCCCTGGAACACGTCGCAGCCAAAAAGAAAAATAAGGTGTAGAAATTTATATGGATAAGGGATCACAAATTTGGAATAATGGGTGTGATTTGATCTGTTTTATGGTTCAAAAAGGGAGCGAATTTTGATTTGGTCAGAACTTCGAGAACCAGCTGTATCGGTTATCATTTTTCACATCCTTATAAAAACTCTTATTATTGGAGAGCTAGCAAAAGAGACATTAGTAATGAAATTTGTACTTCCTATGCAAAAGTGATCTGATTTAATGGAGTTAATTATAAAAACTCGGCTTAATTAAGAAATTGTTGCTCGTAGATGTTCTAAATCACGGTAGCATGAGAAAATAGTTTCTATAACTGAAATATCGAAAGATCCTATATATCCCCCCCCCTTCCTCCCGTGCCTCAACAATTTTAAGATTCAATGACCCCTCAATTTGCTTCACCGCCGGTGTAATTAGGTACTCTTTTATATCCTGCCCCCCCTCCTTTAAGCTTCCCACTAAGTCTTTTAGTGCAGACACTTAGGTAAATACTTGATGTCTATTGACAACGTTAACTTGCCGCACGAGCCTTCCGGACTGCCCGCTGTGTCGTATTCCCTCACTCTTGGAGCAACGCTATCAGCTCAAGTCAAACACTGGGATTATGGATTTAAGGGATTTGTTTTCAGTGAAGCATATTATCCCATTACGTCCATACCCGGTGAGCGGAACTCCCTCTGTAGACGGCTCGTGTTTGTCTATCGGTAAAGAGCAGGTGTGTTAGACACTGGCAGCAGCTCACGTGCAGTACGCGCGCGTTGCGCCCCCCTTTTCCCCTGAAACTCCCCCCTACTCGCTCCAGTGATTAGCGCTGTTTATTTTGCTTTATTTTTCTCCTCCTATCCTTGGTTGGAAATCGAAGCAGGACTAGTGGGCTCGCGCTGATAAAGATGTAGGCAACGACCAATATTACGTAACTGCTACTCGTGCTGTAGCGTCTCTACAGAAAAAGTCTGTCTCTCTCTCTCTCTTTCTCTTATATCATTTGATATTTTAAATGCTCGTTAGATCTGTAAGTATAGTTTATCTGGAGGAAAATCATTTGTCATTTTACTAAACTAAAAGTAGATTCTACTTTGAACTTGAATTCAAAAATTTTCTGCTGTTAACCGACTTTCTTTCGCTACGAGTTGTCTTGATATTGCACTACCAAGATCTCTAACTAGCAATTTTTGCCTTTCTTCATTATTTCCGTTACTTTTACAGCTGTTTCGATGTTGACTGTCATCTCTTCAAAAAGTTTTAAACGTCCTCAGAATGCATATTAAGGAGTATGTTAGAAAGCCTAAATCAGAAAAAAAAAAAAAATAATAAATAAAAGCGTGAACTAGAAAAAGATTAAATCAAAAAATGTGCTTATCCCTTCAGCACAGTCAAGTCATTCAATTTAAAAGAAGCCCCAAAGTGTCGTTATACGCATGCGCGAGTTTTTGACAGAGCCACTTTGAGAGCGTCATGACGTCACTTCTGTTGACATACGAATCGGCTCCAATACATTTAATCATGTATAACTTAGGTTGTCATAAATAACAAATAAATAGAAATTAGTAATAAACAAAATATATATAGAGGACGCCTCTATATATATTTTGTGCATAAAAACCACATTTATGTGGTTTATTTATGTGCATAAAAACCACATTTATGTGGTTTATTTATGTGCATAAAAACCCCAAATGTTCTTTAAGATCATAGTTATACTTTTAATTAAGTACAAAAATATTATGAAATAGAAAAACAAGGCCACAGTAGCCGAGTGGTCAGAGCGCGGGTTCATAAGTACACGTGCCTTGAGTACACGTATGAGTACACGTGCCTTTCTAATATTATTAATGAAATTAATAGTACTAGAAAGTGTATTAAAATATCCGAAGATTTTTTATTTTTTAAAATTATTCTTGAAATTGTAAATAATGAGAAGTAACATTAAGGTTGTAATTAAATTTATAAGAACTTTTTGAGAAGTTCTCAAATACACAAAGCAAACTGATTTAATAGGAGTGTGACTTGACGTAAGCTTTCAGGGCCGTGGTGTTCACGTGATGGACAAGTGGCGGCGAATTAACGGAATGATGAACAACGAGGACTTCTTGCATAACAGTAATAAATATAAAAAATGCAAAATATATATATTTATTTTTTAACTGTTACTGTGACAGTGCCATTACTCGATCGCACGTTATACCCAGCCGTTACTGATAATAAGACCCAATAGGGTACTCGTTCATTACCAGTCACAAATGCAAATTAATGAATACTAGTATTCTACAGTTGAGATTATTACTGGTTGTTCAATGTTAACATAATGCTTATTGCTCGTAAAATTATGTAAAAACGAATTCTTGTATACATTTGAGCAATACCTGAACTACCATGGTTTTATTATTATTACTACTACTTAGAACTTTTGCAACTGTAACCATTTTAACTGAACGCATCAGGAGAAAGTGAACTATCCGCGTAATTACACCATGGTCACTACATCAGTTTCGTATACCTACTCCAGTCAGGTCAACTGCGGCTTGGTACTCACAGTCGACTCCTGTGATCGTAACATTCATGCAATAAACCAAGAAGAAATGTGTATAGACAAAAAGGGGAGAGGGTATAGAATTCCAATTTATGGATGCATCATACCTCGTGTCATATTTTCAAGTTTTATTGGTGTAGTAGTTTTCCAAATCTTTTTCAGGCATTAAGATTCGAACATCCATACATATCTGTACTCCTACGAATCTAACTGTTTTACAGTAGAACAATTAATCCATTTCTAATTCCTGATTTAAAACTTTCTCTTTATTTGTTTTTAATGGTTTGCATGGATTTCCAAAAACAATGTTGCCCGAACATTGTCTATGGATATTAAATTCCACCTCCCCACAGACACAGTGTTCAGGTCCAGGGATCATTGATGGTCCCTGAGCAGGATTGGACATGATTAAACAACTGGTTTATGGCGAATATGATTGTGCAGTGGTATCCTGGAGACCTGGGTGCTTCGCATCCAGTAACCCCAATTTGGCATGACTCTAATTATGAATAAAGCTGTCGATAAATACCTGTGACGGTTCAATAGTCATGTGGCTTGAAATGCGGTCATATCAAACGGTCAGATCACTCTTCTAGGGCGGTATTTATCGTTGAAAAAAAGTATTACAAAATTATAGCTAAAGAAATTCATCTTGCGTGTAATAGGTTTACCACTCCTATTCCACATGATCGGACTGTAAATATATTACATGATATTTTTTATATTTGCTACTACAGTTAAGACTGCCGAATTAGATTGAAATTAGATTGAAATAGATTGAAAGTAAATTTCGATCCAGAAGAACATTCATCTTTTAATGTTCATCTTTAATTTTGTCCTTGTACGTTGGCGAAGAGGAAAGAGGCTGTCCATTGAAACTGATCTTGTAGATTGAAAAACAAAATACATCCAGATTAGGCTAAAGAACACCTAGACAAATAACTGAATTATAGGGCCTGTAATTTGGCAAAATTATGAAAACTCGACAATGCAAGTTCAACTTCCAACCCATGATCTGGTGCCTTAATTATCTTTTGGAATTTGGGCTCATAAGTGATTTCTTTGGAACACAGTGTATGATACAGCCATTATGTCATTTTTAAAATAAAAAGTAGCCTCGAATTAAGGCATCAGGTTCGAAAATTAATGAATGCGTTTCTGTTATAAACAAACATTTTTCCCCATTGGTAAATTAAGAAAGGAAAATTAATAAAAAATAAAAGAAACACAGTACTGTTCATTTTAGCATTTAATGTACGATAATATATTTGCTCACAATGTTTTTCGATGGACATCAAAGAGGCTTAGTTCGTCAATGTAAAAATATTTAAAAATATTTACTGAGTGGATATATCATTGCTTCCAGTAGGGGGCGGTACTGCAGAATCTAACGTTTGCAAAGTAGTTGAGTCACAATCAAGCTCAGAGATTTAGAATTATTTTATTAAAATAAGTATAATTGTATTATATACAATTTATTTCATTTTATGTATATTTATATTACAAATAGTAATCTTTAAATTTCCTTATATACCATTGCTTCTGCGGTCCGTGACTTTCTCGAATTTTTTGAAATGTTAAATCAAATATCGAAGAGTTCTTAGTTCTTCACCAATTGAAAATGGACTGAGTTCAAATCCCGTCATTGAAAGGAGGAATTTTTATGGGCTTTTTAAAATGGTATTAATATTAGCCATATAGTTCAAGGAGCCATAAGCTTTTGCTGCACTACCATGAAAAAAAAAAAAAAAAAAGTCACAACGTGTCTGAGTCAGTCGTTCTTAGGGAAGGATTGCAGGTTTTTGATCCCGAAAACTGATTTTTTGTCAGAAAACAGCAGTCCGGTTGAAGAATACACACAGTTACAGAAACAATACATTGATGCCTCATAGCCTTGGTTGCTTTGGTGCTTAACACCTATAATTTCAACAAAAAAAATTCATCGATACACTATTAAGATACTTGTATACACCATAAATAGTTTTTCAAACAGAGAAAAAATAAATTAAATTTATTCTTTAATTGCCATGAATGGGGGACATTAAAAATTAATTCTTATCAGATGGGAATGTTGGGCTCAAAAAGGTTGGTAACCGCTGGGATTGATGCTTTAGCAGAAAGTAAACAATAAAAAAATAAATAAATAAGCTTCCTATGTTTGTTACTAGAGGGCAGCAGAAGTTGGGGCGGAGTTAATTGTTACTTCTACGGAGTTCTTCAAGCTTTCGTTGGGCGCATATATTTGCTTGCGTCCAATCGCTAGTTTGTCATATTCAAGACCATCCCCATTATAATACAATGTAAGGAACTTCATAACTTCATAATAATGTGGGAAAAAAAACCAAAGAACCCCCAAAACTTTATTTATAATATTTGAAATATCTAAAGAGAGACAAAAAGCAAAACTTTGTACAAAAAATGTTTTTTTTTTTGTAAGGAAAACGTAACGAAAATACAAAAGGACTAAACGTTAATAATTCTATAAATAAAATAAATAAATCTAATTCGAAATTAAAATTATTGTCTCTTTATATAAAAACGATTATAATAAATCATAGTATCCAATAACCAAACCAAAAATCATTCTGGAATGTCTTATCCCGTTAATAATTATGCAAATTAGCTATAGTGCTATTAACAGAGCCGACGACAGTATCTAATAAGTTTGTGTTACTAATTTCGATCTTAATTTAATAACTGTTTCTACTTGAATCAAAATTTTAATGGAGGTTGTATTCGAGTATATTTTATCAAGATATGATTTTTTCAATTCTTTTTGGATGCACAACTACTATCCAAAATGAAAATATATAAAGACAGATAGATAGATAGTTTGTATATAGTATTATAGATATTATAGTGCTATGACGTAGCCGAGTGGTCATGAGCGAGAGTGTATAGCACGCGTTCCTTGAGTGGACCGGGGTTCAAGCCCGTGACTACTAAATACTTTATGATAAATATTTGTATTGACGATTTATTGTAAACTCTACTGACTTGGTTGTCGTGCCGGAGTATAAACTGAAAATTTATTTATTTATTTATTATTTATTTATTATAGACAGTAGATAGATAATGTGCATATACAGGGTGATTCACTACCAGTGCGACAAACTTGCAGGAGGTGTAGGGGGCACAAAGACGAATCGGAATTATATAGCATTGCAGGGTCCGAAATGCCTTCGTCATGCGGGAGGTCACGTAAGCAAAGAAAAAGAACAGAAACAGCAACTCGTTAGTGTAACAGAAATCATTTTAATGACAAGTTTTACATTGGCAAAAAGCCATGCTACAGAAGGTGTTCGAAAGTTCGACCAGAAGCAGTCACACAGGCTTCACAGCGCCGCCGCACGGAATCCCTAACGTTCTGGAAGATTCCTGGCGTGTCTCGAATCTCCCCGGCAGCTACAGAGATGCGAGGGACGAGGTCTTCAACTGAATCAACGGGGGTCTCGTACACCAATGTCTTCATTTTACCCCAGCAGAAGACGTCCAGGCATGATAGGTCCGGCGATCTAGCAGGCCAATGAACCGGACCACCACGACCTATCCAATGCTGTCCAAATGTAACGTTTAGGTGTTGGCGGACGTCATTGGTGTAATGTGGGGGAGCCCCATCATGCTGGAACCACATTGAGCGGCGCAACGACTGAGGAACATGTGCTTCTTCAATACGTTTGGGCAGGATTTGCTGTAGAAAGATCAAGTATGCCCTATCGTCCAGACGAGGGGACAGAAGGTACGGTCCAATGAGGTGGTCTCCAACAATGTCGGCCCAAACATTGACAGAGAAACGGCGTTGAGTTGCACGTGTTCGCGTACCATGGGGGTTCTCCAAAGCCCACAAATGGGCGTTATGTTGATTGAAGGTTCCCTCTCTTGTGAAACTTGCCTCATCCGTAAACAATACGGACGCAGCAAATGCGCTGTCTGCCGCACTCTGTTGAAGAAACCAAGTAGCAAAAGTCCTCCGGAGTGCATAATCCGCATGCTCCAATGATTGGACGCGTTGCAGATGGTATGAACTCATTTGGTTTGTTAACAGTATCCTCCATACAGTGGATTGGGAAATACCCAATCTTTGGCCTATCGCTCGAGTACTCGTACTCGGATTGCCTTCTGCAAGACGTAGGACATTCTCCTCATTGTCTGGCGTCCTCGTCGTTCGCTCTCGATTCATGGTACCTCTCGTGAAACAACCAGTCTCACGTAACCTTCTGTGCACACGTGCGAAAATCGTATGACGAGGAGCACGCCTGTGCGGGACACGTTCCTGGTACAAGCGCAGAGCGGCGCGGCCGTTACAGTCCGCAGCTCCATACGCGAGGTGCATGTCGGCCAGTTCAACGTTTGAATACTCGTCCATCCTACTGTCTCGGGAACCGGTTCGCAAATGCTGACTTCCAGCGGGATCGCTGTTCACGCGACCTCCCTTTCAACGTCCTCTACCGCATGACGAAGGCATTTCGGACCCTGCAATGCTATGTGATTCCGATTCGTCTTTGTGCCCCCTACACCTCCTGCAAGTTTGTCGCACTGGTAGTGAATCACCTTGTATGTATATACTTTTTTGCTGGCTTTTATCATTGTGCTAGAGGCAGTTTTTATTTATTTGTTATTTTATTTTAATTTTTTCTGGCGTTTTGCCTTGTGGTGGGATTTTTCTGGTGCCTGGATTTAGACTTCTGGGTACTGGATTGCTGGCATCCGCTGATATTGCTTTCCACCAGTGGATGCAGCATTGGCCCCCATTGACGACATTGGAGTGAGTGGCTCTGTCTTCCATATGATATTCACCCCAACCAACTGAAAGTGCTCCTTGCGCAACTGCGCAAGGAGCACAGTGTCCAACACCCAGGAAGGAAGAAGAAGCAAACGCATGAAATGGAGCGTCGAAATGAATACATTCATCTTGCTAGCATACTACGAAGCTAGAGACAGTCAGGACAATGTACAAGACGAAACTGCACAGTAAGTGGTTGGAACGATTTCCGAGTGTTCAGCACCGAATAGCAGACCATAGACAGACCATCGTCAAGAAGAATCTGATAGCTTTTGTAATCTTGGAAAAATTCAAGCAGGATGTGAGCGACTAACTACAAACAACAACGAATACGAACACAAAGGAATCAGATTCAGGAGGAACAGCAAGTACAAGAAATACAACCCGAAGCAGCTGAAGTGGAAACAGAGGAGATCGCAATATTCAGAATAGAAGAAGAGTGGAAGAAAGCCCCAGCAGAATTCGAGGGAAAGGACCCCACAAAGAACCACACCATACCAAAGCAGAGACCCAACAAAATCCTGTGGCAAGTCACAGACCATCTCAATAAGCGAATAATGCCAGATTATCTCAACAACAACGAAGTAACACTAGATACCATCCGCACAGCCATTTACTGTTCCACTGTAGCAGCCACCAGGATTAACAGAGGAGAAAACAGAGACCAACATAACACAATACACAAAGACAAGGAACCACTTGCCTGGGAAAGAAAGCTACAGCAGAAGATAGAAGAGATAAGAGGAAAGATGGGCCAACTGACCCAATACCAACGGGGTAACACAAGTAAGAAGATGATCAGAAAAGTGAAGGCATCCTCAAGATGGCGCACTATGTTCATAGACGCCGATGCGCCTAAAAAATTCTCAAACAAACAAACAAACAGCATCCTCAAGAAACAGAATATCCACAGCAAACGCGAGACCTGTAATCAGAGGATCGAAGAATATCTTGACACCTACAAGCAGAAACTCCTGGCACTCAGCAAGAGACTTTGCCGTTACAGGGAGAGTGCCCAGAGGAAAATAGACAACAGAGCATTTGATGACAACCAGAGAGCCTTCTACAGAAAAATCGGACAAAAGGAGAAGGAAGGCAACTTATCCTCCAATTCAGAAGGTACTCTAGGAGTTCTAGAGAAACTTGTGGAGCAGTGAAGTTAGTAGTAGTAGAGTTTTAGTAGCATCGGCGACTAAAGCCACATTGCCCCGAGTATATTGTCTGTAAACTGGATGTGCTTTGAGGTTGATTTTTTGTTTGCTGGACGAAAAACCCGAGTTTCAGGAGAGAAAAAAAGCATGCTACCCTCGCCTGAGACCGATTAATTCGGCCACGTTGTAAAAATGGCACATAAAAATTCCCCCATCATCGACGGGTTTCGAACTCACGTCTTTTCCAGGTGTGAGGAAAACTGCGACCCTACCAACTGTGCTAATGACGAGGGTGCAGTAAAGTTAGCCTTAATGACCGTGCGTCCTAGATAGATCTAGAAAGGAAGAAAACTAAGAACATACAAGAGGTGACAGAATGGAACATTTGGGGGGGGGGAAGATGTACAACAGTCGAACAGGAAGTCCCACAACTGGCATACCCCAGGAATAGATAACGTCCACAACTACTGGTACAAGAAGTTCAGCTACACACACACAGGCGCATGGCGGAGAGTTCATCCAGGTAATGCACCCTGACTCAATCCCACAGTCTCTAGCTCAAGGAAACACCTACCTGCAGGCGAAGGACAAAAGCACCACAAACCCAGCAAAGTACAGACCAATCACTTCTCTCTCAACAATGTACAAGATCATGACCAGCTGCCTAACTAAGAAGATATCATACCACTTGAAAATGGCCGATCATGGCACATCATGGCCGATCAGCAGAAGGGATGTAAGCAGATGAACAGAGGATGCAAGGAGCATTTGATTATTAACTCTACAGTTTTGGAGCAAGCCTGCAACAAGCACCGCAGCCTGTACACGGCCTACATCGACTACGTCAAGGCATTCGACTCCGTGCCTCATCACTGTCTGATACAGACACTGAAGATCTACAAAGTCAACTCAACACTGGCACACTTGCTAGAAGCAACCATGGCAAAATGGAGGACCACCATCAAGGTCGAGAACATCACAACCAGACAAAAGATCAATACCCATCAGAAGAGGAATCTTCCAGGGGGTTGCCCTGAGCTCAATATATTTCTCTCTAGCATTCAACTCACTGTCCACCATGCTCAATAACAGCAAGTACGGAATATACCCTAAAATAAGGGAGGAAGAACGTGTATACCCTCTTTCACTTGATGTACATGGATGGCATTAAACTCTATGCCACAACCTAGAATCAACGCCAAGAGCTACTCCGGATAACCGAAGAGTTCAGCACTGACATCAGGAGGCAAATTGGCCCAGACAAATGCAAGACCTATGGATTGCATCATGGACATCCAGTCGGACGAAACTACCAGCGTAAAATCGGTGAAGAGATTGAAGCTATGACAGAGGGAGAGACATACAATATCTGAGTATGACGCAGGCCTACCAGTTAGAACACAAGGAGATCATGGTCCGTCTCACTGAGAAATACAATCAGAGACAGATGCCGGCTAAAATCAAAGCTGAATGGCTGGAACATGGTCACAGTCATGAACACTTATGCAGTCCCAATACTAACGTACTCCTTGGGGATCATAGATTGGACCAACACTAAGCTATGAGAGTATAAGATCGACCAGGGTAATGATGACCAAGAGGCGCCAACATCGGCAGAAGTCGGCCATCGAGAGACTGACCATGGCCCGTAAAGGAGAAAGGAGATTGAATGACCTCATTGAACAAGAGAAGAAGACGATTAAGAACCTGTGCGATTACTTCCAGGAAAACACAGCGTCAACATACGAAGCCATAAGAAAGAGAGACAAATGGCACGCAACCATTAACCTCAACAAGGGGACCACACTCACAGAGACAGAAGAAACAAAAACAGAAAACTGGGCAAATAAGACATTCCATGGAAGACAGTACAATGACCATCAAGATTACTTAGATAACATGGCTTCCAACGCTTGGCTCACGAACGGAATGCTCGTACCCAAGACCGAAGGATTCCTGCTCGCAAGCCAATACCAGTTAATCAACACCAGGAGCTACAGGAAATACATGTCGACGCTGCTACCTGGCCCCAGAAACAATTCTGCATATCACTGCAGGATGCGGTGTGTACTCCGTCTGGATCATACCACAGGATGCAGTGTGATCCAGACGGACTTCTGATGTGTTACCCAGGTAGCCAGGATAATACGTCAGAAGCTAGTGAAAAAATAACAGTTGATCAAAGAAAGTTTACTGTATTACAAGTATGAGCCTCAGACCATACTAGAGACCTCTGCTCGCACAAGCTGTACTGGACCGTGCCATCATAACGGACAAGACGGTCCAGCGCAACAGCTTAACCTTCATTAATAAGAAGGAAATGGCTACCTATCTGATCGACAAAGCAGTGTCCAACACCAGCAACCTCCAGAAAACATACGGGGCAAAGATCAGGAAGTACTGACACCTAAGACAGGAAGTCAAAGGTATGTGGCATATGGAACAAGTAATGACCATCCTGATCATCATATCAACCACCGGCATGGTGCCAAAAAGTCTCTGTAAAAAGCTAGCAACAATAGGCCTCCCAGAGAACTTACATGGAACTTCAGAAAGTCATGATCCTGATCACCTGTAGGACAGTTCGACCAAGAGTAACAATAATAATAATAGTAACTGGATACAACCAACTACGCTATGCAATTGTTATTAGTGCCCATCACGAGGCAAAAAAAAAAAAATCGAATAGAAATGGAGTAAACGTTTTTGATAATAATAATAATAAATTTATTATTATCTCTCTATACATTAAAAGAAGTTTTCCTCCTAGTGATATTTATTCGAGCTAATGGAGAAGAGGGCTGGGAAATTGCGTCACTGCAAATGCGCTGGTAAATAATTGCATTGTTGTCTTCCATTGAAAGACAACTGCCTCCATAACGTTCACCAAATTCGTACACGTGATTCACTCTCTAATATATGACCACGCACGGGCATCATTTGATGTTCCTCTGATGGGAGCATCCACGCTGTGACGGGTATGATACCAAGTGCACTGGCTGGTTGTCATGTTGGTCGAGGAACTTTGACTGTCTTACAGATGTTCAGGATTGTGACTTTCTGGAGTTCCTTGTAGGTGTTCTGTGCAAGACCTATCGCTGCTAGGCTGTTATGTACGGTCTTTACATTATACCGGAGGATTCGGGACGCTTCTCAATCTTGGAATTCTGGCACGCTGCACAACCGTCATAGGCATAGGGCCGACTAAGGGCTGCCCGTGCCAATGGGAAATCACACCGACTGAACGCGTCATGTTAATCCTCAGGAAACTTCAGTGGGTAGTGACTGAGCATTTTCAGTAAGATTTAGACTTGTCGCCTTGCGTTTTCATGTGTTTGGAAGATTAAAATACTAACTTGGAGGATATCGATTCCACGCCGGCAATGAAATGTGAGAAGCTGTTAAACAGTGGCGCCAAACTCAACAAAAATTGTTTTGAAGAGCAGAGTATAAAATATTGGTGAAAATCTTTCAATTATTATTATTATGTTTCTTCTTATATTATTTCTTATATTATTCCCACCTTGAGACGGGTATTGCTACCAAGTACACAGGGTGGTTGTTGTTATGTGTGGTGTTACTGTTGGTCGAGGAACTGCTTGACTATCCTACAGATGTTCAGGATTGCGACTTTCTGGAGTTCCTTGTAGGTGTTCTCTTGGCGTCCTAATGCTGCTAGGCTGTTATGTAGAGTCTTTGGCATCATAAGTGTGGTTGACACGATGATGGGGATGGTCGTTACTTGTTTCATTTGCCAGATCTCTTTGATCTCCTGTCTTAGGTTCATGTATTTCTTGATCTTTTCTTCATGGATTTTCTGGAGATTGCCAGTGTTGGGCATCGCATGTCAATCAGATAGGTAGCCTCTTCCTACTTGTCCACAAGGGTTACGTCCAGTGTGTTGTGCGGATTGTCTTGTCTGTTATTATGGTGCGTTATTATTACACTCGAAGTTCTATATAACAATTCCTAGGGAATGAGAAAATGGTCGTTATATATCAGAAGGGCGTTATATCGATTGTTCATAAAATAGCATTAGGTTAATGAGAACTTGGCCGGGACCAACCACATGGAACGTTGTAACGTGTGGGACGTTAAAAAGAGGGTCACTATAAAGAACTTCGACTATACAAATATAAGTTATACATATTATCCACTTCTAATTTATACGTATCATAATACTATTATGCATATCATTATCTTATTTTATAGCTATATTTACATTTAAAGCGTAATTTGTAATTTTACAAGAAATTTAAGGAACATTTAATTATGTTCAGTCCATATGTACACGGCTGATAACAGCAAGAGAGCAAAATAAAACATAAATAACTGCCTGTACAGAAATAATACACTGGGTTGAGTATGATACTCATTGAATTTATTTTTTTTCAGCCTACACATTCAATTTGCTTTCCGTTCATTACATTATTCGTTTTCTGCATTGCTTTCTTCTGTGGGCTTCACTTGCTTGCAGCATTTAGAAGTGAAGTAACACATTTTGAAAAATTTCCGTTCTGTAGTTCTCCTCTGTACATAACTTTTCTGGGTCTACTTGGAGATCGTTGTAGATCTTGATAGTGTTGGACGGAAAAAAAATCGCTCTAGACTTCCCAGCTGCGTGAGCGCGCTACTAAGTGGAGGTGATGGCGTTTTATTCGTCCACGTTTGCGTCATGCGAGGCCGAGTCAGCAAGTATTCAGCTTTCGGCTAGTTGAGTCTCCCGGTCAGCAGTTTCGCTAGTGTGAGAATGTTCTTTGTGATGTACGTCCACAGCGTGACATCCAAGTGGCTTATAAAATAGCCCTTGAGATGGTAAATGACTGCGTAGTGATCTCTTTTAACCATCTCAGGACCCAGCTTTAATCTTAGGAAAGCTTTGGATGCTTTGGATTTTAAGATGCATCAGAGTATGATGCATCTTAAAATGTATTTCTTAATAAGGTCGGGGTTTTTAATGCCCACCAGCTCCTGTCTGGAGGTCCATAGTGCTGCATACGTTTTCTTCTTCACATGCCCGAAATGTAGTATGAAGTTCAGGTTTTCGTCCCATTTCAGACTAAGATCCTCATGTGTCTGAACTTTTTTAGACCTCACTTCCATTCACGCGTATTGGTATGTGGTTCTTAATTATCTTGTTGGTGAAAACCAATCATGCAGTATTATGCTCATTTAATCGGAGCCCAATGAGGTATTCTTTCAACTCGACGATTTTGGAATTTGCTTTATTGTTGCATTGCAAGGATTGACTTTTGATCGTTCGAGGTGGTGAAAATTTTCAAATTTCAATTAACAGTATTATTTCTGTATTTGTATATAATTTCACTTGTCTTTAAAGTGAAACAGTTAATTATCTGCCAACACGTAAATTTTTCTTTATATTAAATAACATCCTTACCATTAAAAAAAGAACCAAAACATTCATTCACATTGTTAACAAGGAGGGAATACACCCAGGGATCATTGAATTATGACCACTCAAACCGTAATGGGCTTTGCCTCATAACTCACAGTAATAAAAATCCGAACAGCTTTGTACGCTACAGCTGTGGTAATTTGCATCTGGTCATGCAGGTCAAAGTGAGTAGCAGTTATGGAACGTAGTAAAGCTTTAACGCAGTTTCAGAAGGGCATGATTGTGGGAGCTCGTGCGCAGGGTGCTTCCATATCTGAAACGACACATCTTGTCGGTTGCTCATGGCCCACTGTGGTTGTGTACAAAGAATAGTGTCGAACAGGTCAAACTACCTCCCGAAGACAGACCTGTAAAGGATTGCGCAGAGTGGACGTTCGTGGTGAGCGAAAGGGCTCAATGGCAAGTCACTGTGCGATAGTTGGCATCGAAATACAATATGGGGAATGCAAAAACAACATCCCAAATGACAATGCGCCGCGCACTCAGATGTATGGGGTTCCACAGTAGTCGACCCAAGAGACAACTTTTCCTCACTGCTCATCATCGTCGACGGCGGAATGCAATGGTGTCAACAACACGCTGGTTGGACACTGGAAGATTGGAAATGAGTGTTTTGGTTGGATGAGTCAATCGCCTTCGTGTGTGGCACAAGCAATACGAGTCCATGGTGCCCTCTATCCAGGCAGTTGGCTTTGCTCAATATGGAGCATGTTTTTCTGGCAAGAACTATGGACCAACGTTTCACTATTGAGGTGTACTGGCAGCTCTTAGGAGACCATGTGCACCCTGCGATGTTGCATTTTTTTTTTCTTTTTTTCAGGACAGAGACATGATCTTCAAGACGATAATACGCCGTGTCATTGGGACCACACAGCGAACGAGTGGTTCGAGGAACACAGTGAAGATATCACCCATATTGATTAGCCTCCAAACTCGCCTGACCTGAATCCAATTGAACACCTGTGGGGTGTTTTGGAACTGGAAGTGAGGCGTATGGACGTGCACCCGTCATCTATTTCGATACTGCGGAAAGCTTTGCAGGAGCAGGGGTGCAGATCCCTATGGACCTCTTCAGACATCGAGTGGAGTCAATGTCTAGGCGAATAGCGGCTGTTATCTGTGCGATCGATGTCCCAACACGGTGTTACAAATTGGTGTTTTAAGATTGGTGCCAAACAGAAGTTTGGCACCAATTTTAAAAAATAAAATATTGTAATAATAAATGCTAAACCAAAACTTAATAACAAAACATAATATTTGATAGAAATGTACAACAAAATCTTTTTAATAAAATTGTGATGATAACCAAAAGCCAATTATAAAATTGGACAGCGTTCAATTTTATAATTATTTTATTATTATATATTATATTTATATACACGCTATATTATTTATATCGTGTATTAGCATCTAATGACATATTGCACTGTGGGTATCACGTGGAATGATTGATGCGTTGTTCACGAGCCGATTTGCATGTTGTGCGGCATGAAAAATACGTGTAACTCACAGGAGAAACGCTCAAGATTCCATGGAACAAGAAACCATATTTGTTTATGCAAATACACTGGAGTGTTTTTTGATAAAAAATGAATAGTTTGGTTTTTCTATAATTTTTATTTGAAACTGATTCTTAATTCTCTTTTATTAATATGTTCTAATGTAGGAAAGTGTTCTTCAAGCATAGAAATGAGTGGACGTAACAAAAACATTGTAGAGCATCTGTAGTAGATCTAATTATATTAAAGTAGCTTTAATTATATTACAAATATAATCAGCTGTTATTATTAAACTTTTAATGGAAAAGCGATTCAAAACACATATCATTCAGAAGAGTCTGTTATGAAGGAACAGCAGCTTCTTCAGGTTTTTTACTGATTTAAAATATTAATTATGATAAATATCATTTGAACTCTTCTGTATTATTCTAATATGTGGAAGTTTTATTTTCTAAAATTCCAAAGGGGGGGGGGGGTGATGCCCTCCTTGTGGACTCCTTTGTAAGAACTGCACCTGAGGCTGTTTTGCTCTGTCTGTTGTCCTTGTGTTGTAGTCACCCATTTTACCCCGAGTCCCCCAGTAGTTTAAATAGAAAAGCCCTGCTGAGCAGACACTTCCAGATCCAATGATATCATTGGTAGGATCAGAACCGGCGTCCGAGTAAGAATCCTGGTGACACGTACTCGATGACATCCTCGCCGTTGTACTGTGGCGAGACTAGAGTTGACAGATCATACTTGTCCAGCCCGGAACTCCCAGGAGTACCTTGTCTCCACACGGGGTCATGGCTGTCACGACAGTTGACACTATCTACGCGACAGGGCTGGAAGTTCAGAATCGGACGGCTCCGTAGCCCACCCGGGAGTTGTCGCTGCTAGTTCTACCGGCGTCTAAATGATAAGAATTTGGCAACAAACAGCGTCTTAGCGGCTCCACGTGCCTTGGAGAGAAAGAGAGAGAGAGCGTAAAAAAGGAGACAATTTTCAAAAACAGAAGTGTGGGGATGCGGTCTCTGGTAAGCCAAACCAGCAGCTGTGGATCACGTGATCACATAGCTACAATTACTGGTTATATTCCAAAAATTTTAAACTTTTCAAATTCCTTGTCTTTCTGATGTATGGCCAATTCTAGCAGAAATGTCTGTACTGCTACATAGTGGTGGTTAAATTTTAAAAAATAAATTTTCTGTTTATACTCCGGGACGACCAAACGGTCAGAGGAGTTCACAAGATATACTGAATACAAGAAACAGCACCATATTCAGTGGTCACGGGCTTGAACCCCGGTCACTCAAGGCACGTGTACTTACGCACCCGCGCGCCTGACCACTAGGCTACGGCGGCCTTAAAATTTTTTTGTTTATACTCCGGGACGACCAATCGGTCAGAGGAATTCACAAGATAGACAGATTACAAGAAACAGCACCGTATTCAGCAGTCACGGGCTTGAACCCCGGTCACTCAAGGCACGTGTACTTATGCACCCGCGCGCCTGACCACTAGGCTACGGCGGCCTTATATACGATTTGTGACCTCAAATAGGTAGCGAACACTTGAATTGGAGGAAACATCGAATTACTATTCAAAAATGCCGATTAGTATTCAAATACAGTTTTAGTCTACCTCCTGCAGTTACAATATTTAAAAAAAAAAAAAACGCTTTAAGTTAACTCTCTTAAAATAAGTAATGAACGATAATTAAAAAAAACAATAATAATAAAAATAAATAATGAAGCTTTTGGTCGAAAGTAGAATGCGGTTCACAAAACCTATCCAAGTTTAGGCTTAAAGTTGGTTAGGCCTAGAATTTAGGCTTAAGCTAATGTGTGTGGTTATTCACTAATTCTCTGAAACGCATTATAAAAGTTTTCTAACTCGTATCGACAGAGAGTATTAGCTTAGGGAAGGTGCAAATAGTGCACTGTGCTGCGTTTCTCACTTGAGTAAATATTTATTGCGAATTCAAGTTCTTAATCGAAGTTTAAATTAAAAATTTCCATGTTCTTTTATTTATTATTATTATTTTTTTATGATTGGGGTGTAGAGAAGAGAGGATAAAACGGGTGACCACTCTCATAATTTAAAGAAAAGAGGAACTAGAGGGGAAAAGTTATCCTAATGAGGCTAGTTTCCCCGGAGGCGATACCAGCTCTACGTCTCTGTTTATGGCTACTTCAAAGACGAAAAGTATTGGCATCTATAGTATACTTTAGTATAACTTGTGGATTGAGAAGAAGTTGATTTTATCTTATATCTGTTTAACCCAATAGCCTCCCCGCTCCTTGGGCTGCATGCTGAGGATCCCTCTTTATAGAGATTCTACCACAAGGGAACTGGTCAACAAAAAAGAGATTCATTAATATAACAAATAATAAAATAATTTAATATGTATAGGATACAAACTACACATTTTATGAATAAATACTGTATTTCCTTTTGTTTTATATCATATTTATGACCACGTGGTCAGAAATGTTTTATCAGTAAGTTTTTATTTAGCGTTGGTTGTGGTGTTGATGGGGGGGTGTTGGATTTCACGTACAGTAGATTTGTCTTCCACAATTACTTCACATTCTTGAAGTCTTCGGTAAATTCAAAAGAATTTTTTAAACCGCTTTTTTCTTTTAATTTTGGAAATCGATTTTTTAAAGGAGTCTCTTCAAGCCTTATTACTGAAAATTGTTACTTTTTTTGGTTGATTAGTTTTTGAGGGAAGGGGAAGGTGAAAACAAAAAGGGCCAAAGTTGTCTGCCAAAATGAATTAGCACCGGATTTTTTACGCCAGTTTTTTCTAACATAATTAAATTAGTCTTTAATCAGCTACACCTAATTATCAGTAAAAGCGTGATTAAATGTATTTAATCACTTTTCCAACAGTTTCTGAATGTTCGCTGCACGTTTTCTTCTTCTTTGTGCAATCTTATATTTATCAGATGGCTAAGTCTTCTTGACATCAGTAGCCTACGGCCAGCCATTTATTAAGCTTGTTAAAACTACCTTGTACACGATTAAGTCAACATATCCGCATCTCCCCCCCCACCCCATCAGGTATCAGTTCTTCGTCTATATCAGTATACAACACCGAAAGACAGAAAAAACAAGCAGTTCAGTCGTAGGCGGTTAATAGTGAATTAAATGCTATAATTTACTTTTCGTATCTTCAAAGATGGCATCATTTAGCGTTTATTCTGGAAGGAGGCGAATTCATCCGTTATCACCCCTCCCCCTTTGTACTTCGTTGCGCCCCCTTAAACCGCGAGTGGAAATGAGGGTCTAAGAAACCGTGGGGTAAAATTGACCTCCTGCTGCTTTCGTACAAGACAATATCGCTTCTATCTGCATGATGTGGCCTGCACGAACACTTCTTTTACACCTTAACAAGACATTTATCACTGTCACAGCGAGGCTGTTTCGGCTAACAGAAAAGGGTAATTACTCAATTGTGTAACTTTTATATGGCTAAGCCCTTACAGCTACTTGGCTGCGGTTAGCTGCTAATTATGCTAATGACGAACCGTAGGAGAATCCAAGCTACAAAGTAGAAGGTACAAAGTGTATAATGAGCCTTGTTTGGTCACTGCCTCTTGTCCACAAGTTCACAAAATCCCTGTCGCCTTTGTTTGACTTTATGCATCATGTTAAAGACGCTGCCTTTGCCGCACTCGTGCACCCGTTAAAACCTCAGACCCCTATTTGGCGTTCTTATTGACGACGCAGAAGATGGAGCGATCTTCGAGTTGTGGATGTCGCCCTTAAATAGGTGAGAGAAAGGAGAGAGAAAGTCTTGTTTGAGTTACCAGTAACACGTTCAGGTGGCTGAGCAACCAAAGAGAGTTGGGTTCGTGAGGTTGGAGTTATTATAATCGCAAAATTGGTAGGGCCTGTTATCGGACTAAGACCGATAGCCGACTCTAAAAATTCTGCTGCTAGAAGGAGTGTTCAGCTTGTTTTGAGATAACGGAGAACCAAACTATTATTAAAATAATCTTCGTAGCAATACTGTCACAACAAAGAAAAATAAATGGGTAAACTATAAGTTTATTTTACTTCACGTACTACACCATCCGGCACCTCACATATTGTGGATTTATCTTGTTGCTGATTTGTTCAGGCATTCATAGTGTCTACTTACCCACCGACGAATCCCCAAAAAGGGCCAAGATCAGAGTATGGCCAGTGATACACAGAAGGAGGCTATGCCCTACTACTAGAATAAAATATCCCTCAGTGACAGTATACTTGTCTGTTTTGAAGAGGCCTGGATTCGATTCTTGGAGAATGGAGGAATTTCTGAAGTCCTCTTCAATCGAGGCTGTGGTTAGCCACCTTCAGACGGAGGGAATAGGGTTCCAGCTGAGTTATTCCAGTTTTTAGCCGGAATAACCCTACGTAACATGCAAATCGGCATAAGTTTGTTTTGTACAGAATGAAATAAAGGTTTACGATTAAATAAACACATAAAAAGTAACTCTTAAACAGTTAAAAACAATATCGAAAAACCAAATTATGAAAGATGCAAAATAACAAGTGGGATAATAAGCTTATGGAATTGGAAAGACGTTGAAAATAATTCTTCTTGAAAGAATTAGCCGTATACTATAGATTTATTATCCGTATAGAACAGGATAAGCTGCTGGTATGCACATATTATACCTTTCTAAAAGTTTCTGACAAGACAAGTGTTAGTTAAAGCGTCCAAAGCGACGATTCAGTTCGGCGGTTAAGTTTTTCCTTATGTCCTCAACATACTGAAATCTCTTTCCTTTGAGGACAATTTTCACCTCGAGAAAGTGGAAGAAGCCCGCTGGTACTAGATCGGGAGAGCTGGATAGTTGGTTGGTCATTCAACAAGTGCGGAATGGGTGGGGGCATTATCATACAACAAGTACCAGTTGCCTTTCTCTCGAGATTGCGGCCTCACCTGGGAAATGCACTTCAGTGTAGTCTTCGAAGCATCTGCACGTAGAACGTAGCATTGACACTCTCCCTACAGGTACAAATTCCTTGTGAATCGCACGCTATTTGTCAAAAATCACGACCAGCATCTTCTTGATACTGAACTCCTATAAACGAAACGTTTTGAACCTTGGTGATGCTCTGACGCTTCATCTCTGGGTCGTACTGAAATACCCACACTCATCTCAAATGAAAATACACAATCGAGAAAATTAGGATTGTCGTGACGAGTCTGGATGAAATTTTCGAATTATGACACTTCGTTTTTTTCTGCTCATCCGTGAAGCTGTGTTGCGCAAATTTTGCACAGGCTTTCTTTTTTCCTAAATCTTCACGCTGAATTTGACGAATCGTTTCCTTATTCTTATCCAACTCATCAGCCATCATTCTGAGGGTCCAACGACGATCTCTTGCCACAATTTCCAGAAGATTTGCATCCCTGTCCTCATTTCGAGAAGTTGATGGACGCCCACTTCATGAGTCACCGCAAACATCCCATGTCCGTCTTTGAACCACTTATACCATTCAAACACACTGGAAAGACTTAACATGTCATACATTTCTGTTGAAGGTTTTCCCAGTTTAAAGCAAAATTTGATATTCATTCGTTGCTCCATTGAAAAATCGTGGCACGGAACTTTAGCGCTACTAACGAATCTGGTTGTTACTTGCAACCTATCAGCCTGCTGGACATTCTCTGTACTACCATCTGCTAAAATAAGGTTGAACTACAAAGTACCACTTTTTATTTTCAAACTCACCGAACATGACCTCAAGAACGGGAATTTTATTGCCACACCTCCTATATCCCACTGCAAATTGAAGTCATGACTGTATTGTTTAAGGCAACTCATATAACAGCGCTCAGTTAACAAGTAGCTCTGCATTTTTCCTGCTAGAGATGAGAAAGAGTACATCCCTTTATTGAAGAAGGATAGATCGACCAATGATCTAAATTAGGCTTTGCTCTTCGATCTCGGAATAATTCATGGGGGAAAACCGCCTGAGATCAGTTAACTAGAGCATTTTAAGAATTCCTCCAGTCTCCAATGGAATTCGAATACAGATTCCTCCAGAGCCAGTAGCAGTTGGCGAAGGCACTGTACTATCATGGAGGACATTAGGCTCAGGAAAAAGCATTGGTAGGTTCGAGATGGTTTAGAGTGGACTACCACTATTAATTTTAATAGCGGTCCATATTGGTACGAGAGTGCAGCGTACTTGTCGGCTGTGTATGGAGATTTTCTTTCGAATTCAGTCAAAGGAACTTCGGAAGTATTTCTTGCTTTATTCTAACCCATGAGTGAAATTCCCTTCGATTACTCCGGTTTATTCTCACAAAAAAGCAGCCGAAGGACACACGGATACAGATAAATATACGAATTCTTAATTTCAATGTATCCTAATTTAAAGCAAGGCTGTCGAAGTGATCAGCGTGCATTGTTTATTCTGTCGTTGATTTTTTTTTTTTGTTATAAGCCAGATGTGTGTATTGTGATTACTTTAAACCCTAAGAGAATCCTGCGGACCCTTGTTTGTTAAAAAATACTGTATGTGATGATATAAACCGAAATCTGCTCTTAAAGTTGCAATTACCGTATTTTTTTTTTTTTTTTTTTTTGGACTATAAGATGAACCGAACCATAAGACCTAACAAAGTTTTAGAAGACGAATTTTGGCAAACAATATTTTAGTATTAGTATTAGCAGTGCCAAATTATGGAAAGCAAGCTTATATAGCATTAGGTCAAAAAAAAAAAAAAAAAAAAAAACACCTTCTCACGTCACCGTCCACCGTCCATCTCCTCAAATTGTTTTTTAGTTCTTGAATTTATTCAAACTGCCCCTTCCACGTCAACAGATGGAAGTTTGTTCCAACAATCAACCACCCGCTGGCTGAAGGCCACATCTATCTTGCAACCATCCTTCCTCACGTTGGATTTATGCCCATTATGTGTATGTGTGTAGTCTGAGTCATAAGAAGAATGCCATCAGCATTGAGCCTACTCAACCCTTATACACCTCAATAAGATCAACTCGCAGGTGCCTAGTCTTCAAACGCTGAAATTTGCAGAACTGAAGCTTTCTTTGGTAAGACCACCCTTTTGTTTCCGTCACTAATATCGTTGCTTTTCTCTGCACCCTAACCATTGCCTTGTGCAAGGGGATAATCTCCTCCTTATCTCTGCTATTAAAGTTCCCGAATATCATAGACAAACCTCATGAGCTCTCCTGGCAGCCTATCTGCCCTGCTTAGAGAACTTCATATCTGACTGCACAAATACCCGCAGGTCTTTTTCATTTTTTACTACCTTGGGTGTACTACTACTCAGTTAGTACATTAATCTGGGATTACTGCAACCCATATGCAATACCTTGCATTTGTTAACGTCAAACTTCAACTGTCATTTTTCAGCTCATCTGCGTAATTTTTCTAGACCTTGTTCCAGTTGCGTACTCTGATTACCGTCATTAACTACCCTGCCAACCTTTATATCATCTACAAACTAAGACATTAATCCTGATGTACCTTCATCAATTCATTAATAAATATCAAAAACAACAATGGACCCAACACTGAATCCTGGGGGACTCCACTAATAACATCAGTCCACGAAGACCAATGTCCACTGATTACCACCCTCTGTCTTCTGCCACTCAACCATCCCTTTATCCATAGCAGCAACTTCCCCTTAATGCCACTGCTCCAATTTGTACTGCAGTCTCCCATGTGCTACAAATTCAGTCCATAGGGACCTCCCCTGAATCCAAAGTTACTCATAATTATGGCTAAGGGTTTTTCATATCTCCTTTGCTGCTTTCCTTAATATGATTGGATAGATCCCATCCACCTTAGGTGTCTTTTTTTATGTTCAGCTTCAACAATTTTTCTTCCACTTTTCTTTCAGCTATCACAAAATCATTCAACTCCCTGTTAGAGTTTGATAAACTTCTGGCATTCCCCTCCATAAAGAATTCCTCATGTGAATATAGATGCAAAATATTCATTCAATTTGTCAGCAATCTGAGCGGGATGATAACGGTAAAACCATCGACACCGAGTGAACCAATCTGATTCAATCCGTTCCTCCTACTGTTATTTAAGAAGTCTTTGCTGCTTTTCATTTGCATTCTTTGCCTGAGAGTTCTTGTAATCTGCCTTGGTTTGCTTAACCTCCTTTTTGACTTGATTGCAGAGTATTGTATATTTACCATGGGCTTCTCTATCATCTGTTAATTTTTAAGTATCCCATGTGTTTTTCTTCTCTTCCCCAATATCATTAGTTCTTCATTCATTTTATTACCTGTATCAGAAATACAAAATTCACACGTAAACAAACTATCAGCTTAAAACGAATTTCCTACACGTACGCAAACTTTATAGACCCAAAATTCGCTACTGTCACATTCTTCACTATCGATTTATTTATTTTTATGAAAACCACAAACACGAGAGATATGAAAAGCCATAGTACTCAGTAGCGTGCATGGGTTGAAGGAGATGGAGGGAGGTGATGCTACGATCTGAACTTTTACTTTTATCAAAGGGGCTTTATCTTTAGCCCTCTTGGATAGCACTGTTGGTAGACTCACCGTCCCCGCGCACACTGGATGGAAAAGACCTGAGCTCGAGTCTCGTCGATGACGTGAGGAATTTTTATAGGCCTTTTTCACAACGTGGCTGAGTTAGTCGGTGTCAGGCGAGGGTAGCATGATTTTTCATCCGGGAAACTCAGGTTTTTCATCCAGCAAACAGAAAATCGACCACAGAACACAATTTATAGACAGTATACTCGGAGTAGCATCACCTAAAACCCTATAACAACAACCTTGTCTTCAGTACCTTCAAGGCTGATTCCACGTTTCTTGAAAGTATCTCGGTTTTCAAAAGGAAGTAGGGTTTTATTGATCCTTTCTTAGGAATAAAGGATGAGTTTTTGTGAGACATGCGTAAATCTTCACTCGCATATGCTAAGCAACAACAGTATACACCCTGATCTAAAAAAAAAAAGTAAAGTAGTAGTAGTAGTAGTAGTAGTGACATGTGATGCAAGAAAGCAAATGTATGAGCTTATGCAGCGTCAGCCAAAAAAAAAAAAAAAAAAAAAAAATCACACCATTCCCTCCAAATGTCTGTCCAGTTCCTCCTTAAATTTATTCAACCTATCAACTTCCACAACGACAGATGGAAGTTTGTTCCAGCAATTAACCACCCGCTGGCTAAAGGCAAATTTCCGCACATCTATTCTACATCTGTCTTTTCTTAATTTAAATTTATGATCCCTAAGGTTCGTAATCTGAACAAGTGGAAGGATCCCATCAGAATTCAGCGTGCTCAACCCATTCAAGTCCTTATACACTTCAATGAGATCACCGCGCAGGTGCCTAGTCTCCAGCATCTGCAATTTGCAGAACTTAAGCCTCTCTTGGTAAGAGGATCCCTTCATTCCCCTCACCAATCTTGTTGCCCTTCTCTGTACACGCTGAAGTAAATCTACATCCTTCCTAAAACGAGGCCTCCAGACCTGTACGCAGTACTCAAGGCGTGGCCTGACCATTGCCTTATACAGAGGGATAATCACCTCCTTTTCCCTGCTAGCAAAATTCCTATATATCATTGACAAAACCCCATGACCTGCCCTGGCAGCCTGTCTGCATTGCTCAGAAAACTTCATATCTGACTGCACAATTACTCCCAGGTCTTTTTCATTTTCTACCACCTTAAGTGTAGTACCACACAGTTGGTACGTTTCTCTGGGGTTACTTCTACCCATATGCAGTACTTTGCATTTGTCAAGGTTAAACTTCAGTTGCCACTTCATAGCCCATCTGCCCAAATTATCTAGATCCTGTTGCAGTAGCACACTGCCATTACTGTCATTAACAACCCTGCCAACCTTTGTATCGTCTGCAAACTTCGACATTAAGCCTGATATACCTTCATCAATATCATTGATAAATATACAAAACAATAGTGGACCTAACACCGAACCCTGTGGGACTCCACTAATAACATTAGTCCAAGAAGAGCAGCACCCATTGATTACCAGCCTCTGTCTTCTCCCACTTAACCATCCTTTTATCCATTGTAGCAACTTACCCTTAATACCATTCTGCTCCAATTTGTACAATAGTCTTCCATGCGCAACAGTGTCAAAAGCTTTCCTGAAATCCAAATATATGACATCAAAATTATTTTTTGCATCCAGTTCTTTTGTAACCACATCATAATATCCTATCAAATTTGTCAGACAAGACTTTCCCTTAACAAATCCATGCTGTGTCTGAATTATTGCTGCAGTCTTGTCTAAATGATCCTGCAATGCATCTTTAACCAGCGACTCCATTATTTTACCCGGAACAGAAGTTAAACTAACTGGTCTGTAATTACTCGTGTCACACTTCGATCCCCCTTTGTGAATTGGGGATACATTTGCACATCTCCAGTCCGTGGGAACCTCCCCTGAGTCCAAGGATGCTCTCATAATTATGGCTATGGTTTGCTTAGTTGCTTTGCTGCCTCCTTTAATATAACTGGATAGATCCCATCCACCCCAGGTGCTTTTCTTACGTTTAACTTCAACAATTTCTCTTCCACTTTGCTCTCAGTTATTACAAGATCATTAAGCACCCTGCTACAATTTGATAACCTTCTGTCATTTTCAAACCTTAATAATTCCTCACGTGTGAATGTAGATGCAAAATACTCATTCAGTTTGTTTGCTACCTGAGCAGGATCATCAACAGTCGAACCATCGATGTCAAGTGGACCAATCAGATTCATCCCCTTCCTTTTAGAGTTTATATAAGTAAAGAAATCCTTGCTGTTTTTCTTAGCATCTTTTGCCAAGGATTTCTCGTAATCTGCCTTCGCCTGCCTAACCTCCTTTGTGACCTGATTACAGATTAACTTATATCTGCCATAGCCTTCTGAGTCGCTTGATAATTTATATGCATCCCATGCATTTTTCTTCTCTGTTACGAGTCTCATTAGTTCATTTGACAACCATTTAGGCCTAAACCTTGAACAATATTTCTTAATAGGTATGAAACTTTTAGTAGCTTCCACGATTAATTCCTTGAATGCTTCCCACTTAGAATTTACTGTTGGTAACATCGTCAGTTGATCCCACTGTACAGAATTTAAAAACTGTCGGAGACCACTGTACTCGCCTTTACGGAAGCAAAAACCCTTTCCTTTACCCCTGATGGTAATTAAATGTTTAAGTAAATCCCACGTCAGTACACTGTGATCACTGCCACCTAGTGGTTCTTTTATCTGCAAATTCCTAATACATGAATGATCACTGCTGATAACCAGATCAAGAGTATTACTTTCTCTGGTTGCCTCTCGAACATGCTGCTGCAGAAAACAATCATCCAATAAATCCACAAAAGTCTGACTAGTGTGTGAGTGCCCAACCCACAAGTTCCAGTCAATATCTGGGAAGTTAAAATCCCCCATTATAAGACATTCCGATTTTCTAGCCCACTCTATTTCTCTGTACAATTGTTCATTGTACTCATTCGAGTCATTAGGCCTATAACACACTCCTACTCTAATTTTTGCTTTCGCAGTGCTTGTGTCACACCAAACTGACTGAACAGTGCACTGTTCATCTATATCAACTGGATGCACTTCTTTTGATTTTATGTTTTTCTTTATTAACAGCATAACACCTCCTCCCTTCCTATCCTGTCTATCCTTTCTGTACACATTGTACTCCCCAAATTCCGTAAAATGCAGGGGAATTTTACGAAGCATTTTATAGGAAGTAAAGTGTTATGGTCCAGATAATACAGCAACTCAAAATTGGCACGCTAGAAAATCCAGTTCTTGCATCTTTTCCTCGTACATTCTTAATTCTGTCCTAAGATTCTTCAGGACTGGAAACTCGAATGTTTGGACACAGTACAAGCGGGAATCCATAATATGCAAAACTCCAACTGCTTTTTTCCATTACATAACCTTCCAGATATGGAACAATTCTAACCTTAAATCTTTATCCATTTTTCCGTTAAATTCCTTGTAATTTGCAAAGTAATCTTGTAATAGAAAGTAGGCCCTTCTCTCCAACCCCTTTTGCTATATTTATCCATTGTACAAATGATCCCATAAAATTCTGATATTCTGGTTAAAACACCTGACAAAATCCCAGCCTTCCGTGCTTATTTAAGTTTGTTGTTAGAAACTACCATTCAAACTTAGTTGTTATAGTTACCTTTCATTAATGTAATATTTATTAACGTTCTACAGGAACTTGATA